>NC_135857.1:18181831-18366831 GCF_031162955.1 Sander vitreus | reverse complement strand
CACAGTGATGGATAGACCCTCCCTTCCTTCTGTTTTTACCCCTGAGCACACTGTGTCTGCCTTATTACATTCAACTATAGAAAAATGAAGGAAATCCCTGTATCATCATAATACAAACTAGTCTGTATGTGTGCTGGGAGGATATTGGTGATTGTCTGTTTTTCTGTGTTTATAACATCCTGGTAGCAGCCCAGCAGCAGCATTTTCTTTTTCCTGACTGAGCCACATCTTTCTCATTCAGCCTCCTGACTCTCCTGCTTCTGAGGCAGCAATGAGGCAGAGCTCTGCATGAAACCACTTGCTGTCTCACAAGGAGGTACCTGAGGAAGTTTCCTTCTCTAATCATACAAAATGTCAAAGCAAACACAATGAACAGTAAAGGAAGGCCAGGTATTACTTTAGAAGCAAGTTGCAGACTCCTGTGGTGCTTGGATATGCAGTCAAAATGTGTCTCATTGGGATTTCACTTCAGCTTGTGACTTAAGTACTTTTTTTCCTGATAATTCCATAAGTAATATTTTGAAAACATGATTCTGTAGTTTTGCAGTGGTATTGCTACTTTTTACTGATCTCTGACAGATTTGAGAATATGAATTGGATGCAAAAGGACAATCCGTACTTGATCACTGTAATGATCACCCTATTTCTTCCTTTGACCCTCACTAAAATCATGTCCAATATAATTAGAAATATTTATAACAGGCTGTGACATTGGCAGCGTTAACACTTAAGGAAACTACAGCTCTTCATTATTTCACTGACAATCCACTATGTCCCCTCTCATTGTAAAGCCAATCAAAACAGCATCCAGAAGATAACACTTAATTGGAGAATAACTCAAATGATATTCATGTAAGTGGAGTGTGCTACCACTTAATAAAGAGTGACCCCTATATTATAAAAACATACTAGTGGAACTGTGTGTCAAACATGTTTCTATGTGATAATCACAATGTCACATTTTCAATCGTTGCTTCTACGATGACTCCATTTAGAGAGGCATTTAGTTAGGAAATGAAAACTAGCTGAGCATCAACATTACCTCTTGCCAGTGCGGAAAAAGTTCAAAACAAGGTCAAAGCCTTCCCATCTAGGGCCCTTTTAGTTGGAGGAATCACCAGGGGGTGCTTACTAAATGGGATCACCAACTGCCTAGAGGACCCAACTGCTGTTTAGTTTTTTTCCTCTCTAATTTTCTTAAGTTAGAGGACACTGCTCAGTGCTCACTGTCTGCTCCAGACTTATCCAGCTGTGTGTATATTGTCTCTGTAAGCACAGTACATGAAAAGATATGTATTATATTTCTGAAATGTTGTCTTTCCTCTTACAGTATGTGTCAATTCATCTGTCTGCAGTACACACTGCATTTTAATTCCAGTAGCTAAATACCATTCATTAGCAGCTATTATTGTCTGTCGACTGAGCAGCTGGATGGAAACACTCCACTCTGAAACCCTTGATTGCAATAGTGGTGAACACATAGTTAGTAATTACACATATAGAACTCCCATAGGTACATGTCAAACTGTGTGCGGGAGTGTCTTTAATGTGCCAAGATGGAGGCCATTACTTTTCTCTGTTAAATTAAGCTATGCAGTCTTTCTTTCTTTCTTGATTTCTTGATTTCTTTCTTTCTTTCTTTCTTTCTTCATTCCTTCTGGCAATATCAGTCGATCCACCGCTTTCGTCTCTACAGAGGAAAAAGCAATATTACCAGGTAGACAGGTTGTGGTGTTTGTAAGGCAGTAGGTGAGACTGTAAAGGAAATATTTGGGTCAGGAATGTGTTTCGTGTCTACTTTGGATGTAAGGGGAGGGGTGAGAAAGGGAGGAGAAATGAAGAGAAAGGCAACTCTTCAGCTTACCAAGAGATAGAGTTCAAGGCTGTGCATGTGTACGTGCAGCTCTCTATTTGTGTATATGTTGCCATTTGTATCTAATCACATCTATCATCTTTGTGAAAAGCAAGATGTATGCTCTACCTGCTGTGTGATTGTTGTCTGCTTGATGTTCTAGAAAAAAATGTTCTGTGACTTGTATTTAGCTTATGCATGAACAATGATAATTGTGTTTGTGAAGAATGTGACAGAGTCATTAAAACTCAATGAGACAAAGAGCATCAACTATGACAATCAGCTCTGTGTGGGTATTACTACACTACACAGACTGTGAAGTATTGGAACCAATGCACATGCACGTAAACTCACTCTTCATCTCACTCATTCAAACGACTATAGACACACACATGTTGTAGTATACACACACACACACACACACACACACACACACACACACACACAATGTCCTTCATCTCTCTTCACTCTTTCTCCCACAGGCTCTGTTCCACACACACACACGGCCACACGCTCGAGGGGATGGATGATAGTACAGATGGCATACTAGAGTAATATTCTCCATATGGGAAGGTAATATCGTCAGAGCATTTGTCTGGGAAGAATGAGAGGGAGATTAGATCTGCAGAGAAAGAGTCATGGGGGAGAGAAGCTGAGTTTTTGTTGCATATGGCCACAGGATTGTACAGGACTGAATTTGGTAATGTGAAACAGTTGCTCTTTATTTTATAGCAAGTCGATAGTAAATGTAGTTATAAAAAGAAAGGTGTAGGTGTACTACTTCTTTTACGAATTATCAGTATTGTAGTACTCAAGATCGAGACCACTTTTTGAAGGTATACTAGTCTCTGAATCGACTGCATTTTTTCTCGGACTCGAAGGACTCGAGATTTTATTTAAAGACCGGTATCACTAAATTGTCTGATTTACTGTATGTGTTAACATCATTACTGCGATTGGTTGTACAACTTCCTGCTTCAAATGCAACTAATAACTTGACTCATTTCTAATTTGAAATTTGTTACTCCTCGTGCCCCTTAACACGCACTCCCCAGAAAGTGAATGTGGGAGTCAGGAGAAGAAGCTCCGTCTGTCTGGGAGCCAAATCGTCGGTAATAACATTTGTCTACCTAAACCATAAGGAGTTTATTTGCAAAATAATATCTAAAAGAAAACACACAGCAGTGTGAAAATTCTGCAATGTAACGCTGACTGAGACAGCTGGGAGCACCTTTGATTTTTCTAGGTACTTAGCAAAATAAAGCATAATGAAACATAAGCTAAATGTAAGTGAGGGTAGCGAAGCTAGCAAGCTAATGTTATCAATCTGCCTCTGCAAAAAATCTTCAACCCCTCATCCAAAGTGATTTAGCAAATGTTAGCTATACATATTAGCTTGATATATACTGTATGTTTCAGGATCTAGTTTCAGTTGTTTATCAGCTAACTGTTGTTTGCCACCATGATACACATATGGCAATATGAGAAGAAGATTCTTAATTTGTTTTCTGTGTGAGTTTTTTTATGGTAATGTGGATCTTTTCAGATCAATTTGAGGAGTGCCTATGGTTAGCGTTTTCCACATTTTATCATGTCATGCAGTGTGGGACTGGCACTGTTCTGGTCTTGGTCTTGACTTGGACTCAACCCCTCAAAGTCTTGGTCTTGATGCACTCTGGACTTAGTGATGACTTGGTCTCAGTTAAGGTGGTCTTGACTACAACACTGCTAATTACTGTAATGCAGAGAGTATCACTCACACACAGCTGATATGTTTGAATCAAAATAAGATTGGTCTACCTTAACTGGGTGAACTGCTGTTTCACCTGAGATTATTACCACATCTGATTACTTAACTGCAAATTGTGCTTTATGTCCTTTGGTGTATATTTTTGACACCATGGTCTGATAAATAGGCCTATATTTTTCTGTTTGGTGGCATGTTTACTGTGGACCCCTCAAACCCAGTCCTGGTCAGGAGCTGCTTTACTATCAGTGGGCAACAGCAGTGATGCTACACTATATTCTTTTTTTTAACACACTACTGTAAGTCCACCTTGTGTCTCCCCCACCTTGTCTAATTTTTGCTGAAGAAATGGGACATTTTGACATTCATCATTGCTTATTTCATGTATCTGTAGTTTAATTGTATATCTGCTAAAACAAAAGTAATAAGCAATCTGTGTAACCATGCCAGAGACGATGGCATTATGTGACAAAATCTCACAAGTGCGCTTTTTTCCAGCTGAAACAACTGTAATCTGTAAAAAAGGGTAATCATCAGTATAATTTACCCTCATTAGATATACTGAATGTCATTACTCTGCAAACTTCTCCAGATCAATTGTGTTGTAGAAACAACTCTAAAAGACTGGAAGATATAGACTGTAGCTTCTTTTTATAGAGCAAATCTATTTTTCATGAGAAGAAGACTTCTGCATTTTGAGCTCAGTGGACTTTCTGAGTGTTTGCCTGCTGTGGATGCTATATAAAATGCTGCTAGCCACGAGAAAATGAGAGATGGGAGAAAGAGATACAGAGAAGACACATATGACACAAACTACACATTAAGCTTGGGAAAGATGCCTTTCGTTACTAATTGGAGCAAGAAGGGATATTTTCTCTCGGGCAAATTATAGGCGGCATTCGCTGACTCTGTGTATGTGTGTTCCTGCATTTGTGCTAATCCAACCATCCATCTAAGCAGTTGTTCATATCCTGCACGTCTTTGCACATTCTTCTTCATATTTCATTTTGTGTGTGCAATTATCTGCCCTGTTTGTTTGTGGTTATCAGCATGCAAACAACTTCGCCTCAAAATAGAGAGAATGAGTCATTATCAAGCAGAGCCCCTGAAAGCTTGATGTTCAGATAAGGCTCTGAATGTTTATCAGCTAATGTGTAATGATATGTGTATATATTGTATAATAAGCCCAGTGGTGTATGTAAATATCATGGTTACTGCTACAGGGGAATGTGTGTGGCTGACCCCATTAATTTTAGCCCTGCAGTTAAGATGCAAAAAGATATAAGACTGTATACAAAAAATGGAAAAAGAAAGTTGTTAACCATTAGCTTTGTAAACCAGAATAATAATGCCAAAGCCATTGTTCAACAGACTTGGTCAATAGCGACAAGCATTCTGCTGACATACAGCATTCTTTTACTTGCCATTGTCAGTGGTTTGGCCCATGTTCCCAAGCCAATTACTTTTAAATGGATTATGTTGAACTGAACTCAAAGGGCTAAAATGTACCTATTAATGTATTTGCTTGGATTATGTTTGTTTCATGTACATGTTTTTGCTTTGGCTGTAGTTAATTACAAACTGCTGCAACTAAAAAAAAGAAACCTGCTTAACATTTCTTTTTACACAATTTCTCTGTCGAGGAGAAATCTGTTTCACATAGCTTTCTAACTAAGACATTCTGGTTATGTACATCTTAGATAAACTTTTTTCACTGTATTCATTTGGGCAAATCCTCAGCATTAGATTCTCTAAACACAAAACACTGATATATATATATATCAGTGTATATATATATATATATATATATATATATATATATATATATATATATATTGCAGCTCTAGTGTATGTACATTCTTTTATGGTCTATCTATCCCTGGCAAAACTGGAGCGGTGCAGCACTTAGTGTGTTTTTACACTGTTCAAGTTCATGAACACTGGATCAGCTGCTTCTAGGGTGTGTACTGTTGTCACTACTCTTCAGGTTTTTTTTTGTTTTTTTTAAATGTTCCTCTGTCTTTGTTCATCCATTTTGTTAACAGCACATAGAGGATTTTCTTTTTACTATAACTGATAGCTGACCTTGCCTGGATGCATATATTCTCCACTACACTAGCTGCAGTTCGGCAGATCTTTAGATTGGTTTACACACTTTTCTTGTATTGTTTTGTACTGGGGATTTCTTCTAGCAATTATCATATTTTCAATAATGTGCCCCCACTTGCCCTAATTGGAAGCTTCTTCTTTGCATCAGCCGTGCTCTGGTTTCTGTCTCTCTATATAAAAATCTTCCCCCACCCCAACTGGGTTAACTTTAACATGTAAACATGTTTTGCATTGTTAATTTACTTGAGTTAACCCAGCATATGACAGATTATTCTATAATAACAACCATAGGTTCCATGTCTCTTGTTGCTGAAGTGCTTGACCATCATATTGCTCACCAATATTGCTCACCAATTGTAATTGGTGAGCAATTGTGTTCTCGAGATGTGAACCTCAGCAAAAGACTAACATTTTAATTGAGATATTTTGTAAAGGAATACGGGTTGAAGACGATAAAGCAACCTTTAGGGATGTAAGACTTTTGGAGCCAATTCATTGTCCCTTCACTGAGAGAGGGCAACAAACTGCACTTATAGACCAAGGACGTGCAAAATAGTGTAGATTAGGTTCACGGCTATGTTTTAGAGGTCAGTTTTAACGATTATGTGGGCAGCCCAAGAATTTACTAATACTAATAAACTAAATAACTTTCTAACTAACTGCTTAAAAGAGATCTATAATGGTCATTTTCAGGTTTATACTTGCATTTTGGGTTTCTAAAAGAACATGCTCTATTTATGTTTAAAAAACACATACATTTTTCTCATATTGTCTGTCTGAATGTACCTGTCTAAAACGCTCCATTTCGAACCACGGGTGGAGATACTCAGATGGGGGTCAGTATAATTGAGTCTGCATGTGACAGCAGTGATAAGAAGGGGAGCTACATCTGAATGGCTGCCCACATTATTTAAGTTTGAGGGCTGATAGACACTCCAGATACCCAAATGTATGTGCACAGTTTTTCATAATATGTCCCCTTTAACTCCTGTGTAACTCTTTCATCCATGACCATGTGTGAACAAGTATCAAAAGAATGTGTTTGTTTGGATTTGTGTGTGTGTGTGTGTGTGTGTGTGTGTGTGTGTGTGTGTGTGCATCTGCCTGTATGTGTGTGTGTGTGTGTGTGTGTGTGTGTGTGTGTGTGTGTGTGTGTGTGTGTGTGTGTGTGTGTCTGTTTAGCTTTCATCAGCAAACGTTGACTTTTTGCCTGGGGACAAGTACTGTTCACTGCGCTGCTACCCTGCAGTGTGTCTGTGTGTGTGGAGACTCCCAGGGGGGCTGAAAGTGTAGATACACTCAGGGCAGAACTGTGGACACTCACAGGAACAAGGCAAGGGAAAGGTCTTGTTCTCTTACACACTCACCTCTGTCTCTGCATTGCACCTTCTCTTATGTTACTATTTGTTGTACAGGTGTTCTTTGCTGAGCTTTGTGAAACAAATTGTCTCAAAAATTCCAGGAGATAAATGCAGCAACAGACCCATCTGGCAGCTTTAGATTGGGGATATTGCTGATTACATCATGCTAACTAGTAATCAATCAGTGCATTTTGTGTAGGTATATACTAATTGAAAATCAAGGCAATCACAGTGTTTGGTAAACAAACACGGGTAAGATAAAAATGTCAAAGTCTAAATACAATCACCACCAATGAGCTGCTATTTTCCTTTTGAAGTAAATTGAAGGCTCTAAGTTTGAGGTGTCAAATTATTTTAAACCGGTAATCAGACCCTTATCTTTCTAACATAATGCAGATATATGTGAAGAGCAAATATTACCTTGTTCAGCATTACCATCAGGCCTGTGACAGGCCAATCTAGGTAAACACTATTGGGGAGAAGGCCACTAATCATACACATCACTCACAATCTAACCATATTCACATTTAATTGTGGAGGACAGTGTAGCACACAATAAAACCAATAACAATGCAGGAACTCAAATAAAACAAAACTTCTGTCCACATGGTATATGCAGCTTCCTTACACACGTAACAATGGCATACTACAGTATGCAAAACTGTTCATTATATGAAATAAAACTAGTATATTATTATTTTAATACATACTTTATTTGTGTTGTTAGAGAGCAATGGTAATTTAGGATGTTCAGAAGATCCACAAACTAAATGGCGTATGTCTTTCACACTTACCTATAATATGCTTCTTAATCTTATCTGCTTCCAGCAGTGTAGTAGTCTGACAAAGAGACAATAAAACACTAAATAAATACTGAACTAAATACTTTTTACAGGCAATACTAAATGCATTTCTGGTGAATTTATTTCACCTGAATGTACTGGTAGAAACAACCTCATATATTATTACAGGCAGGCTTTACGATACATCAACTAGCCACCCTTTTAATAAACAGAATATGTAAGACTATTCAGTGTTCACTCGCTAAGTAGCCTCATCTGTCGTACTTATCAACGTTTTTTTTTATTTAACCAACTTTGCCAAATTACTCCCCCATGCCCTAATTAATGATTAATGTGTTGGTTTTGGATTCCCAAACCTTCTGTCTAAGACAATCTGTGTTTACCCAGGCTGGGAGTTCAGCAGACACACAAACAGTAGCCACAGTGTGGTGGTTGGTTTTGAGAGAATGCTGTTTTGATCCCAATGTTTGACATTTGGTGAAAAGGGTTTGTCTTTGAATACAGTTCAGCCTACGGGTACATTACACAGAGTTTGACTGTGCCCACAGTGGTTGCCAAGCTGTCCTCACAGTTACTGCCAGTTCACATGTGCTCATTACATATGTACTGGCTTTTGATTTCAATGTGAATTACACAGTATGGCTGGTTATACAGTAATCCTAAATTTGTGTTACAGAGGAAGGTACACAAGTCTGGCTAGCCAATTCAATAAAACAAAGAAGTCCAAATAATGTCAGCCTATGTCCCTGATTGTGTTGTGTATTGCTAGTGGCTGTTAAAGTATGTACTACTTGCTGTTTTTTGTTTTTTAACTAAAGAATAGTAAAAGTATAACCCTTCAGCTGGTGTTTACCCTGCACAGGATATGTGGCTAATGTCCAAATTACATTAGATACTGTATATAATTGAATTCATAAAGTAAAAAATAGTCAAGTAAGACTGCAACATGTGTGCTGAAACATTATGCTATTAAATTAACAAAACATATACAGGCCTATATTGTTGTGTTTCGTAAATTTGGGTAACCAAACCACTCAGAAACCTGTCAATATAGAATAGATTCAAATATATACACACTTGTAATACAACATACATGCTATTTTCACCTCCATCAACAAGTCAGAGACTGCAGGGTCAGCTGTGGAACGACGCTCCAGAGATTCGGTGTCGGTAGGAGCAGGAGGCATTTCACCGATTTGGAATGAATACAAATAAATAAGGTTTGGACTTTTGCACTTATTAAATAGCTTTCTTTGCTCATTCTGAGAGAGATAGGAAGCTCTTAGGGCTTGAGTCCTTTATTGAGCTAGCAGCAGCACTGAGCAGATGCTTGTGGAATGTGCTAGTCATGGTTCTTACTGTTGCTATGAGATGATATGAGACAACTGGAAGCACAAGGCTTTTCTGGTTAAATTGGTTTTTAACTTTAATCACACACGCACATTGAGTAAAAATATGCTCAGTTCTTAGCACTTTAAGAGGCAAGCATCTTTTTCATTGCAAACAAGGAGGTAAAGAGGCCAGCGAAGGAGTCTTCCCATCACAGCTTGACTGTGTACATGCAAACATTTGCAGCTGAAGTGCAAACAGAACAGTGTAAAAAAAACACACAGCTCTATTTATATCAGTTACAATAAATATGTCTTCATAGTGACTACTAGTAGCTTCCATCAATAAACTTATGTTGTTGCTTTGATTGCATTAAAATGTTATAAAATAGCTAAAAATGAACTTAATTTAAACTGTTAAACTGAAATAGCCATGTAAGATAGTAGCGTAACATCCTCTTTCACTTTATCTACTGTGAATTAAAGCAGTTTGTAAGCTATTGTACCTCCTCAGTGGATGTCTTACACACATTTTGTATTCTTTTTAGAGACAGAGAGTAGTGTAGTGTAACACTATGTTTTTTTTTATCAAATACTACCGGAACTCAACTTTAAGATCTGATTGGGATGGCATCGGAGACAAATCCTGGCATTGAATTTACTTTGAGATTTGTTACTTTTGATGGCCTCTAGATTGAGTAATCTAGAGGCCATCCTACAACATATTGATGACATGCTGGCGTAGACGGTAAAACTGACGGCCCTTATAAAGTAACACACAGAGCAGCGCCTGGCCAGAAGCAATGTGGGGTTCAGTGTTTTGCTTAAGGACATTTAGACATGTGGAGCAGGATATTGACCCAACAATCATACTGTTAAGTCAATGGGATATTGGCTCTACCTCCTGAGTCACAGACCTCCAAGCATGTCCTGTGTTGTGATAAGATGAGCCAGTTGACATCGACAAGCTTTGAATTGAATTGACCAAATCATATCAAAACAAGCCAAATTCTATTTATTGGTAAAGACAAGTAGAGATGTGAGGCCAGGAGATGAGAGAGAGAGAAGGAGAAGAAGACAGAGGAGACAAGTAGCCGAATGAGATGGATGGACTGAAGGAAAGAATGAGGAATGGCGAGTTGAGAAATGAGACAGCAGGAGAGATGGGTGGTGGGATGGATGTAATTTCCTCTGTTAAATTACTGCTCTGTTGATCTTGTGAGCACACTCAATCACTGTGGACCTGCTCAGCTGGAAGGGCATACAAGCAAGTGTGTGTGTGTGTGTGTGTGTGTGTGTGTGTGTGTGTGTGTGTGTGTGTGTGTGTGTGTGTGTGTGTGTGTGTGTGTGTGTGTGTGTGTGTGTGTGTGTGTGTGTGTGTGTTTTATTACTTTTTAGAACATTGCATTAAGTAATATTCTGCCATTCCTTGTGGTTATATGTTGGAAAAAAGGATAGACGTACAACACACGCACACACACACGCACACACACACACACACACACACACACACACGCACACACACACACACACACACACACACACACACACACACACACTGTTGTGCCCAGATGTACTTTTTGACTAGAATGTATTTCTGTCTCATCACTCTGGTCCCCTGAGAAACCACATTCACACTCATTATCTCTCTCTCCCTCTCTCTCATGTTTGACCATTATGTACCCATAAACTTTAAAGTAAAAGTAGAAGGGACAAAGACAGTGATAAAAGCAGGAAGACGTTTTGCATCTTTTACAGCAACACTAGTTGCATAAACGTAACTGTCATTGCCCTGACGCTCACTTTTTCTCCTTTGTTAAGATTATTTTTGGGGGCATTTTTAGGCCTTTATTCACAGGACAGATGAAGACATGAAAGGGGGAGTGACATGCAGCAAAGGGCCGCAGGTTGGAGTCGAACCTCAACTACCAAAAAAATGTTTTGTTAAATTTGCAGGTCGCTCGTGTGAGTACATGTAAAAAGTACTCGCACTGTCTCAAAAAAATGGTCTGCAGCCCTGTAAACTGAGCTATTGTTTCGCAGTGGAAATTACACCAGATGCTTTGCTACATACCTTTGGCTTTACTAACTAACTACTCCATCCATTCCTCACTGATGCATTCAAACTTAAAATTACTAGAAATTTAGCACAATGTGCAGCTGAAGTTTCAAGACTGTTCTCCCAAGAAAAACAACAGCAAACAATCGTTTCAGAAAATGCCTCAAAAACAACATTTGTTTCCATTAAGGTGACAAAGCCCTCTAGCTCCTGAGGGAATTATGACTTGTGTTGATCGGGAGCAAAAGAGGAAGTTAGGTGACGTTGTCATGAAGCCACACAGGTAGAAGGTCCTGACAAAGTAGCAATTCTTTTCAAACGAGACAAAAGTTTTTCTAACTTTCAACCCAAACAATCCTAAACCTAACCAAGTTGTGTTTGTGCCTAAACCTAACCAAACATTGAGCATGGAGTTGTCAGATAATATTATGGCTTTATTTTTGCCTATTTGAGAAGGCGCAGACAAATTATGTCATTCTGCCAAATTAGAAAATGCTTTGTGTCATTTTGAAGGGGCAGTTACAAACGACATATTTTGACATTTAATTTGGAGAAGTTGTTGGTTATTTCAAATAGCTTTAATTCACGTCATGCCATATATTCATCAGTTTGATACAACATGAAGAATAAAGAAACATTTGGTGTTACTACATGCACAATTCCATAATAATGTAACTACTTACCTCCTAGTTCTCTCTCTGTAGGAATGTAGTGCAGAAAACTCATGTTTTGGCACTCTTACAGATCACACAGAGATGTGTCTCAACAAAAGTATCTGCTTCAAAAATGCCTAAACCATGTTCAGAAAAATGGCTCTGTGCACCTGGGGCTGCCAGGCCCCTGCTTGAAATTGACAAGCTGAGAATATTTGAAGGTTTATTCATGGCTACAAAACCGCAAGGAAAGTTTTCAAGCACATCACAAGAGAAAAGTGCCAAGTGTGCCGTACTGTAGGAAATCAGTGTTTTCTTTAAGTTTGTCTGCGTGATCGCTCTTTCAGAGGGCGATGAAAGCGCCGTAGTTATACACAGTATGAGTCTAGCATAGTGAGTGAGTTTCTCCTCCCCGCCTCACTTTCTTCCCCTTCTCCCTCTGTCTGCTGTGATGAATGGTTTGGAAATCTGAATCTGCTGTGTGTGTGTGTGTGTGTGTGTGCGCGTGTGTGTGCACGTGTGTGTCTGTGTGTGTGTGTGTGTGTGTGTGCGTGCGTGCGTGCGTGCGTGTGTGCGTGTGTGTGTGTGTGTGTGCGTGCGTGTGTGTGCATGTGCACATGCACGTGTGATGAATGACTGTGTTCGTACCGGACAGGCCCGCAGGGCTTTAGCTACTGTTAGTAGTGCTTAAAGATAACTGGAGTAAAAAGGGTCTCTGTCACATCTCTCACTCTCTTTCTCTCTCTCTCTCACACACACACACACACACACACACACACACACACATATGCACACACAGATTAGCCCTGTTTAAAGGACTATCCTAGGGGTATGCATCACAGCACTACGACAGATGACATGTAGTTTCCTACTTTTTTTTCTCTTATCTTCTCCCTGCCTCCCTCTCCTTTCCTCTATCTTTTATCTCTATGGCCACAGACCTCATTGGTGAGGCAAAGTTTCCACATTGTCAGGATTGTATATGCCGCTCCAAATGTGTGTGTGTGAGTGTGTGTGTCTGAAGTCTGAATGCATGTTTTACTGTTGTTTCATGCTGTGAGCAGATATGCTTTGAGCCACAGTTTTGCCATGATCCTCTTTTTGCCAGGTTCAGTTTCTCAAGATTTATAACACGCCTCGGTGAACACAGGTCCTAGGGACATTTTTTTGAATACTGTTTGAATACCTTAAAGCACATGAGATTTAGAAGGCTAGAAAGCTTATTGCAATCGCTGCTTGAATTTTTAACAAAAATTATCATTTAACATGGTGACGCAACGATTTTCTGGATGTCATGGACCAAACTTGCTTATTTCCATAACAATGTCATTAAAATGTGTATGCAACCATCGTCAGTTTAGCAGCCAATACTACATTCAAGGATCCAGATTAGGGACACCCTTTCTTATCCATTCTGATTGTATTGTGCTTATAAAACAACAAATAATCCTGTTGTTAGCAGGCTAAAGTGCTGTTCTGGTGCATACAACATGGCGGCCCCAACTCTACCAAAACTGCTGATTTATTTCTACTTGGTTTGATTTTTAGAGAAGTAGCAGTTTTACAGCTCAAGTTATAAAATATGTAATCTATATCCACGACGTTCCACCCATCCCGGAATGCTTTGTGGACTAGCCAGACCCTCCTGTGCTATAATTTTGACAGATGAACAGTATGTGGAGTATATACTCGATAAAGTCACCATATTGCACTTGTCGCTCAAGGCACTTGCCTACTATGTTTTAGGACTGCCACAGGTTATGGTAAGCTCAATTTTATTTAATATCTAAATACTTCAGCAGTTCTGTGGGTAATGCCTCTTGGTCGTTTTTCACGGGAGAACAACAACCGAGCCCAGCTCTGTCACTGTGTGTGATTGTCTGTGCCAGACGAGTCTGATGTTCCAAATAATGTGCTGAGCTAAGAGATATGAACTTTAGACACTCATGAGATGTCACCAAAATGTGTTCATTTTCTCATGACTTTACAGAAAAGGAAACAGAAGTGCTGATTGGTCATATCCATGGCTCATTGGACGGAGAAAGTACCAGTTACAAACAACGAACGAACCATTAATGTTCAATCGCTTTTGCATGTAATTGCCTCGCTCCCCATTTTCTTGTCACGCTCCATTTTCACTGTTGACTAATGCAGAGAAATGCCATGAACGTAATATTAAGAAGTAATTTTTGAGGCCCATGATTTCCCTACTGTGCAGGGCTTCACACCACATCAACTGGCTATTTATGAAATGTCAATGTCACAGTCCTGCTACCCATTAGGTATTTATAAAGCAGATAGCATTTATTTGTTTTAAAAATATTACTTCAACTTAAGTTTTTTTGCCAGAAGATATGCATCTTCGTCTTGATCGTCTTAAAGTTAGTGGACTCACTGTTCATACAAGAAGAAAATAAAAGACAGTCATTTCTACATCTGTTCTATTTGTTGTTCTATCTATCACTTTTCCTGTTATGAGAGGGCTGGAGTCTTTCCCAGCATACATTTACCGGTTCCCTTTATCACATTGTAAAGTACAAAAGGTAAACCCATAAGCAATAAAGTTAAGTTAAAAAACAAACAAATGTTTATGTTTGACTGATCTTCCATTCTAGGATGTTATTATGAGAATATTAACATAACATGAAATAAAATCAATCAATATTGATCAATCAATCAATAGAGGGAAAACCAATCAGAGAAAGGAGTAAATGAGCTGTCAAAGCATACTACACTGAAGAACAACAAAATAAGTAAGTGTAAGCCGGTTGGAAACTTGAGTGAGGCTTGATGCCAGCATCATCCCTTTTGTATCCTAAACATTTACTCAGAATGTGGAAGCCATTACGTCCCTACCGCCTTCCTTGTTTTTTTTTACTTTGTAATAGTTATTAAAGGTCTCAATTCAACCCGTCAAATCCAAATAAAAAACATATATTGTCATGGTTGTGGTTTTCATTTGTGGTTTTTCCTGTTTTATTTTGTCAATTCATTCCCTGTGTGTTACATTCCCTTTGTTTTCCTAGTTCCATCCTTGTGTGTGTTAAAAAATCAGGGTTGGCTTATTAACCGTGTTAGGCAGACTATAAAACTTTTTTTTTCTCAAAACATGGCATTTCCTTTGGTCGACGTTGATGAAGAAGCTGTATTCAGCCTACTTCACGGGGAGTTAAACTTACCTCGAGAGATGATATTGAGGCCCCCGACACATTTCCAGATAACAACCTATTTGAGCGGTATCGATTTTCTGTTATGTATCCTACATAACCTTATCCGTCCTCATATCACTAAAGTCACCCATCGTGGACATGCTCTACATCCCAGCAGATTATTTGTGTCACATTACATTTTTTTGCAAACTGCAATTTTCTTTACAACATTGGTGATGTGGAGCATATTAGTAAAGCCACTGTATAGCAAAGCGCCGTCAGAAGAGTGAGACTCGCTCTGTAGCGTGTTTTAAACATTTTTTTGTAGTGTTCCCTGGACACAAACCAGTAAGAGCCATTAAAAAGGAGTCCCACAGTATTCCAGGTGAATGATGTAAACCCTTTGAAATAAAAGATTATGAATTATAATTCTGTTAATGATGGTGCTGCAGCCTCAGAATGGGATTAGTAGGCCCAGTAGGCTACTTTTTCGCCCGCAGTATTGCACCTAAATGAAATAGATTATATGTTCAATACCATTTCACCAGTAATATTACGCTATACTTATGATTAAATATGATATACACTATAATGGAACTTACCCATTTACTCTAGCAGCAATTTTCTCCCACGCAAATTCTCTCTCTTTAACAGCAGCCGCTATGTTGCTTTTTTAACGAAATATATGTTCAAACTTGCTGTATGTGTGCATGAGTATTTCCGCCGACCCGTTTGTTTGTGGTTGTTACCATGGTGAATCATAGTATCATGGCTCCATTCGTGCTGCCTTTTTATTGTGGTGGTGCACATGCGTGAACCTACTCTGAGTTGATTGAACCAACTCATATCAGCTGTTCTGGAACCGAAAACTCAGAGTTTCCTATCTCAGGGTAAATCAACTCAGACATCAGGGTTAGACTCAGAGTTTGTTAAACCTCCTTCCTAAAACGGGCCCGTTTTACTTAGTAATGTCTGTTTCTCCTATGTCATGTCTGGTTGACTTCCTGCCTTGTGTTTTCCCGTCTGTGATTGTCTGCCCTGCCCTGGATGTGTCTCATGTGTGTTTTTGGCACTCTTTTGCCTGCCTGCCTCTACACCTTTTGCCTGCCTGCCCGCCTCAGGACTCCCTTTGTTTATAAGCCGTTACTTTAATAAATCTTCTATACCTTTCACTACCTCCTCATCTCTGTATTTTTGTTCCAAGCCTCTCAAATCCTGACAGTTATATGTATTTTGAATGAAGCTCAAGTAAGAAACTGATTTCTCGCACAGTTGGGTGTTGATGATTTCCTTTCTTTTTTAAAGAGTTTTTTAATCTCTTCTTATTTGACTGCACAAGGGAGGAAGCCATGTGTCAGCAGCTATTAGCATATTCACTAACTGCGTGACAACTCCAAAGGCCATAGAAATAGCTGTCCCCCCTCTTGGCCTGCCCTCATTTCCCCCAATCAGTACCCTTATTCTTAGAAGCTTTATTCATGCAGCCCGAGGGACACGGCCTGGAGGTGAGGTCTGAGGAAGAGTAGGGGGAGGGGGAAGAGGAGGAGGAGGTGGGCAGGTGCAGAAAAGGTGAAAGATGTAATCAAAGAGAATAAAAAAGTGGCAGTGGAGTGTGGCAGTTTTACCCTGGAGCCTTTTTCTCCTTGTGTCCCTCACCTCTGACCCCATATTCAGCCCTGTATGTAAAAAAAACCCCCTCATATTCTAAGTGATTTGTGCATGTGTGAGTTTGAACCTGATTGTGTGTGTATGTACTACATTTATTTGACTCCTTTTATTTAACTCCAGGCACGCACACACAAAGAGCTGTTTTGTCTTTGCTGGCCTGCAGGGCAGCATATCCTCACTTGCTCTTTCTGCCTCTTTGTGTATACAGTATTTACCTTCAGCATCCAATTTCTTCTGCTTTCTTTCTCTACCTCTACGTTCTCTCTGCAGTGTCTTGGCAGACATACTCTCTCGTCACTGTCTGAGCCTCTTGTTGGTTTTGGAACTACTCTCATCCGCCCTTGCTCTTCTCTCTCTCTCACTCAGTTTCCTCTTTTCTTCCCACTATGAGTGCAACTGAAGCCCCCTTTTCCTCTCAGCTTGAGGCAGTTTTGTGAAAGAGGGATGATTGGCAGTCAGGAGAAGGAGGCAGGCAGAGGGATGAATGGTGGTGTTCCAAGCAACCAGACACACAGCACAGCCCACAATGCACTATCACTCTCAATAATCACTGTTTATGAAGCTATTGCAGCTCAGTTATCTTGTAAACTATGTTCTGGTGGAGAGAATACAATATTAAATCCATAAGGTGGCTGAACTTCACTGCCAGACTATTGATTGTCAAGCTTTATCTTTTATCTTGTCTTTATATTGCTGCAGATGAGCACACTTGAGACCTGGTGTCAGTATTAACATCTCAACAACTGAACATCTTTTATATGATAAATGTATTTTATTAAACCAGACAAAAGGCAATTAGAACATATATATTAAGTTTATAATTATCATTAACTCTGGGAAGGAAACAGAAGTTAACTATTCTCCAGAGCTCATTCCTAACTCTTGGTTTGGTGTCCTCGTCTAAAAACAGTTGGTCAAAAAGCTCTCCTGTATGCCTTCTAGTTTTTGTCTGTTATAATTTAGTGATGACGCTCTCTCGAAGAATATTGATCCTCAGGCTTTTAGCTTGTCATCATAACATTGATGCTTAGGATGGTTGTTGTCCGGGCTAAAAAAATTCTGTCCATCTTTATTTGGGATGAGGAGAATGTGTTAAGATAGTATTTGTTTTTTTAAATAAAACACCATGTAAAATAATATAAAAGCATTACATATGACACAATTCTTTTTCTAACCTCTGAAGTGGCAGTGTTTTTTGAGAAGTTGCGCCAATGTGTCATAATCTATGTTGTAGTGTAGAGGAACAAATATGAAATCCATACAGTGACTATGCTCTCTGCCAGGTACTATTGATCTCCAGACTTTGACTTCTGTCTTTATAATGCTACTATGTAACAGAGCTGTGGTGCCATTGTCAGTATACAAGGAGTGTTTCATTGTCTCTACCCAAGGCCTGTAACAGTTATAACGTAATTGTCTTAATTGTCAATTATTTTACACAATCGCGGTTACTTTGTTTAACCGCAATTAATTGCCGACATTAGTTAAGGTCTTAAGGGTTATGACTGTTGATGCTAATTGTTGATTTTGTTTAGATATGCTAAATTGTAATGATATAAGTAATTATTGGTCAGACTGTTGAGCTAAAGTTATGCTAGCGGCAGCTGTCACTTGTTGCCATAGCAGCTCCAAACATCCTGTGCTGTAGCTGCCTCAAGCCAGAGAAATTAAAGATTTAGAGATTAAATAACCCACACCTCGCTTCACCTTTTTCTTTTTTAAATGATAATAAAGAGGCGTCATTTACTTCATAGGCTCTATTTGTGTTATTACATTATCTGTGTCATATAACACAAAAGGTGTATCCTGGAATTCATTCAAAACTTTAATTTGTTTAAAAGAGTAATATATAAATGAATATTTTAAAATTTGACTGAAAGAGACAATTATATGAATCACAATTATTTATGAGATAATTAATTGTACAGCAAAATTTGGAATTGTTACAGCTCTAAAAGAACCTTTCAATTGCAATAGTAGGTTTTATGACGGGGCAGGTGGGGCGGACCGACCCTATTAGATCACACCCTACTTTCTTTTTCTTTTTTTTACCATAAATTTAATTTTACTGTTGTTTACTGATTAAACACTCACTTCTTTTAGTCTGTAAGGCAAGCTTTAATATCATGCTGTGAGCTATGCATCTGTTGTTTTACTTTATCTCCCTATTCTGTTGGCATTGTGGCGTTCCTACAGTGTTGTCTGTCTGGTACTTCTTGTAGGGGCACCCTGACCTTACATAGTCCCAACAAAGAAGAATATTCTGTTATGTAGGGCTTAAAATTATAAACTCTGAACTAGTGTTTTCCGATTTTTTGCACAAAACAAAGAAAACATCCAAATTGTAAATGCCATTTGAAATAATTTTATGATCTACTTATGTATGATTATCATAGCCAGTATTTTGGTTTTATCGTCTTCACTACTGACCTCCAGACTTATTATTTGTCTTTACGCCACTTTGGAGAGCTGAGAACAGCTATCAAACACTAGAGAAAAATAGGCTGTGTTACCCAGCAAGCAAGTACCATCCACCTTGTGAGAGGTATGTCATTTAAATCACATAGATCTCCACATTCTTCTTCATTGAATTTTCAACAATTGAATGCTGTCCAGAAAGACAGGCATTTTAGAGGC
Organism: Sander vitreus; assembly: GCF_031162955.1. Classification (NCBI taxonomy): domain Eukaryota; kingdom Metazoa; phylum Chordata; class Actinopteri; order Perciformes; family Percidae; genus Sander; species Sander vitreus. Next base: position 18,347,465 of record NC_135857.1, on the reverse strand, counting down.
AGTGGCTCAATTAAAAAAATGGTCCCCAAAACTTTCTGGAAAGATACTAACACTAAAATAGCATTGAAAATAAAGTGTGTAAGAGCTGACTGCAAGATATCATAACCATAATGTTGTTAATTAAAGTATCTGGCAAGTGGAAAAATATTCATACATAACATTCATGTCAGTAAAAATGTTCATTAAGGACATATTTAATTTGTTTTCAGCCAAACTATCCAATCTTGCAATCAATTATCTGCTATAGCACCCAACGTCTGGTGCTGAAAATTGAAGCAAATGCTGAGGTGCCAAAAACTGCAGTTCGAGTAACCACTTGAGGTTGGCTCCAAAAGGGAGTCAATCCCAAATTAAACATGTTTATAGCCTGGTAATAGGGGGGGGGGGGACCTCATACTTAGCCCTGTTTCAATATGTAAACTGTTCATGAGTATTCATGTATTCTACACTATGAATTAGTTGTGTCACTCTGAATTAGGATGCTCTAATTCATTGTAAAACAACTCCATTGCTTGCTGCAGGATGCACCACTCTTTGCTTTTGTCTGTAAAAAGAAATCCCATGCAATGCTGAAACGCAAAAGAATCAGGAGCCTAGTTTCCTAGAGGTTACTACTGTAAATGCTTTAAAGGTGAAATGTCAGTGTAAGTTAATGATATGCTCATAAAATCTTATTATTGGCACATTTCTTCACTCTCTAGGTATCTCTGTGCTGCACTGTAGGTAGCTCCTGGCTGGCTTTTAAACTAGTTTGTATTCCATATTTACTTAGGAGTTTTTTTGTCTTGGCCTTTACCTGCAGGTAATGATAGCTCACTGTATTTTTGCGGTGTTACTGTGGCTGTCTGGAGAATGTCTCTGCAATGTCTCTGCAGCGAGAGGGTTATTAAGACTAATGGGTAAGAAGCAACTGGAGCATCAGGACCAAAAGTCTGAAAGTTGTATGTTGGATGATGGGGGTCTATGCTGTTGTGTGTTAAAAATGTGTATAGTTAACTTTGTGTGTCGGTATCTGTGTGTGTGTGCTTGTTATGTTGTGTGTTGTAGTGCAGTGACAGTTAAATCAGTAGCAGGTTTATCTGTGAGCATTCTGTTCTTGCTGTCATGTGAAATAGAAACAAGGGGGCGGTCTAGAAACAAGAGCACTATGTATGGAGAGGGGAAGAAAGAGGCAGGGAGGGGAGAAATATGGGAGACACATGGGGAAACAATACCAGAGAAGCAAAGAGAGCTATGATATTTATCTGTTTAGTGTTGTTGTTACTGTTTAGTAGTGTGCGCATGATTGAGAGGTCTTTCTAAATGCACAGACACACAAATGAAATGAATCCTAGAGAGGCAGGGATAGCTGGCTGCAGAGGAGGATGCAAGGCTAATATGGCTTGATATACTGTATAGAGTAATGCAAATAAAGGAGGGTCATTTTAAAGAGATTTATAGAGAGGTCTGCACAGGAAAAGAGTGTGGTTTGACAGACAGAGCATGCAATTAAGAATCCTGAAAAATACAGGAAAGTGTACACAAAAAAATCAAACATATGGAGATGCTGAGAGAAGAAGCGAGGGGGAGGAAAGGAGAGGTAGAGGAAGTCCCAGGAGACCTATTGTGTCCTATGCTTTTACTGTGGTCATGATGCACCTTGCCACTGGTCCCCTCCTCTTATTAAAGTTTTATGAAGCAAGCTTAGCACATATTTTATTACAATGACGCCACTGTCGGGCACATTCCAGCCTTGCGGCGGGGTAGTGGTGGTGGTGGAGGGGGTTGCAGAGACAAGCCCATGGAGGCGTACATGAGAAAAGGGAACATGGCAGAAAAACGATTGAAAGAGTCAAAAAGGCAAAGCCAGCATCAGAAGGCATAGATAGAAAATAAGGGAATAAGTGAGTGAGGAGGTGAATGATAGGCGAGAAATACAGAGAGAGACAGAGAGAGAGAGGATGAATAAAGAATGAGCTCTGGGCCTCTGTGTTTATGGTTGCAGATGTCTTGGTATTGTTTAAAAATAGAATGGTTAGGGATTAAGACTATCAATATTTCCTTAGCTTTTGATGGAGACCTAGGAGGTGGGTGAAAAAGAAAGTATGCAGACTGATTACAAATTGCATCTAGGCCAGTAGTTTCGGTCAAGATTAAAAAGAAATTTGGCTTGGTAGCAAACTTTTACCCAGTATGTCACTTCACATGGGCAATGCTTTTGTTTTTGTTCTGCTGCTTTTCCTATTTTTTGCTCTGTTCCAAAAAACAGCTGATCCCAAAAACTCAAATTCATTTAAAAACAAGGGAATGGCATTTACCATGACACTGCTGCCAAAGAAATTCAACTGGATGTTGATTCTCTTTTATCCTTAGACATTGTAAGGTCATAATTTCTTTCTGCAAAAAGCCATTTTTCTATCAGTAAGCTGCCATTATGAATGAACTTCAAGTTTAATTTTCCCTGCATGTTTCAATCTGAATATACGCAAACATCTTACCAAACTGTCTCTGCTTGCAGTTTGCTTCAGTCCTTGTTATTTCGCTGCATTTTCGCTGTTGTTTTTGTTGTTGTTTGCTCTTATCTTCTGAGCACTTAATTATGATGTCAACTTCAATGATTTAGTGTAAACATCATTGTGCATCCCAGGTACTGGACTGTAAAATATAGCACCTGTCAAAGTTTATCACACACACACACAGTCTCATACAACCATACCTCCTGTTGCCATGTGTTGTATGAGACTGTGTGTGTGTGATAAACTTTGACAGAAATCATCTTGGAAGGCACAAAGTTTGTTGACTTTGAGGGCACCATGACTCAGCTCCTGCTGAATGACGCATGCTACGTATGTAGTATGCTAGTTCCCTGAATTAAAGACATTTAGCTCCTGTCATAATCGGAGACTAAATCCCTACCTTATCACCTCCTGGGTGCAGGGCCTCAGCTTTGTTTAATTGCCACAAGCCGAACCATCAAAGCTGCATCCCCCTCAGTATTTACCCCCACTGAGGCTTATAGCTGATAATGGAATTACTCTGAGTCCCAGGAGTAGGGAGAGAGGGAGGAACAGAAAGAGGAGGCAGGCTTAGAGGAAGATAGACCAAGGAAAGTAGATGGTGGAAGCTGTAAGGGGCAGGATGGATGCAGTGTCCGCCTTGAATAAAGGTGAAAAGGTATGAGATGAAGTAATGCACAAGGATATCAAAAGAGGGAGGGAAGGTTACAAAGGGATGACCGGCTGTTGCCAAACTGCACTCTGCAATCTCCCTGTTTTACGGTTTACTCCAGATTGACGTAATACAGCGTGAAGAGTGAATTATGACGCAGGATAGATCTCAGGCTCAAAACATGCCTGCCTGAAGGAATCTATCTGAAAGGATGAATGGGGCTAAAGAGAGAAAGGAGGGGATGAAAGAAAATGATGAAAGAAAAAGGAACAGTAAAGTGGAAAAAGAAAAAAATTAGTTGGCACACACTTTAGTCACTTCACTCGCTGAATCCTTAGAAAGTGAAGCACGTGTTTGTGTGCACATTTCGGTTGATTGGCCAGAATATGCAGGACTCTCCAACTCACACACCCAAAAGCTTTTTCTGTGTGTGTGTGTGTGTGTGTGTGTGTGTGTGTGTGTGTGTGTGTGTTCAAACACAGTTTTGGTCGAGCTGCACTGATGAACGACAAACCAAAGCAGAGGAGAGATTATTCTGAAAGCGAGATAGCGGAGGACGTCAGTGCTTTCACTCTCCTCTCTGTCACGGATCAAAGCTTCAGGGTGTTTGAAGACTGAGCTGCAGTGTTGTAGTGGAAAATGACTTCATATTTGAAGTGAGCTCATGGCTCGGTCAAGGGTTTTGTATCTGCGTGTGTGTGCGTGCATGCGTGCATGGATGGATCTTAAGAATGTTAAACTCTAAACAGGTGGGATTATTTGACTGTAATAACAACTGTATAAGCAGCCATGCCAGTTTTTTGGGAATTTGGGAATGATTTTGTGCCGTTCTTTTTGGTAAACCAGTCACATTTATGGATGCTCGCATCACTCAAAGAGCTTTCGTTTGTGGGTCTAATTAGGAGTGAGAAGGTATGGCTGACACAGGCTGAAGCTGTCACTCATTAAAATGGTTGAGATGTTTAACCAGATTCTAAAGTGTGAATTTAATGTGTCTTTCTCCGTTCCATCTTCTTGTTTGCTCTTTTTCTACTCTGTCCATTTACAAAGCCATCAGAAACAGTGTCACTGAGTATACTCTGTGTGTGTGTGTGTGTGTGTGTGTGTGTGTGTGTGTTTCCTAATTTTTCTCCACTTTTTTTTCCTTCTTCCATCTGGATCTGTGTCCAAAACTCCTCCCTCCCTCCTCTTTGCTTCCCCCCTCACATCAGTCTGTTCTCAGTATTCGAGGGGGGTCTTCGCCATCTTCGGCCTTTACGACAAGCGCTCGGTGAACACTCTGACGTCGTTCTGTGGGGCCCTGCACATCAGCCTAGTGACACCCAGCTTCCCCACCGAAGGAGAGGGCCAGTTCACCCTGCAGCTCCGGCCGTCCATCAGAGGGGCTTTGCTGTCACTGTTGGACCACTACGACTGGAGTCGATTTGTCTTCCTCTACGACACAGACAGAGGTGAATGCACACGGCAAATACATTAACATGTTATATGAAGAGTTGGTGTTCCGAAGTTAAAAAAGTCACACAATTTGATAACCATAAACTTATTTTTACCTAAAAATATTTGATTTTGTGTAGGGTTTTCAAATGGGTTTCCATATGGACAGGTATAAACAGTATTATTGCCTTGACACTGAAGATGATTGTTCCTATCATAATCATAATAAGATAAAATAAGGCAAGATGAGCAAGATTGTCCTCCCCCGAAAGACGCCCAAAAAAGTAGTTTGATCAAGCACCAATTTCAACTCATTAAGTTTATAGAGGCGGCCCTTTTTAGTGGCCGTAGGAATTATGACGTGAGCAATGTAAGCAAATTCTGCGCAAGGGTGCAGGTTAGGGTGGTTGAAGGGTCAAACAAACACAGGACTTTCACCCAAAAGACGGGTTTGTTTCCTGTTTGAAAATAAAAGTATTAAAAAAAGAAAATATAAAAAGAAAGAAAAAGAAATAAAAGTTTTTTTTTAACTTTACGGAACAAACGGAGCAATGTCACGTTCTGTCACATTAGTCCACTATGGAAGAAGATTTCCAAATTAGTCTAGTTTCAAATACTTTTTTTGCATGAAGAATTATCCGTTAATTTAGGGTTAGTTTGGAAGGGCACACTGAGAACAAAATTATAATATCAGAAACAATGGTGTAATTTGGCACTTTTCAGACAGAAACTTTGGCCCCAGCTCTTGCAGTATTCACCTACCTTCAAGCCTTCGAGCAGGCACAGCTGACGCCCTCGACCCCTAACCACTGTCATGAGAATGCTTAGCACGTTATCTCTCTCTCTCACTCTCACACTCTCTCTCTCACACACACACACACACACACACACACACTGTTGTGCCCAGATGTACTTTTTGACTAGAATGTATTTCTGTCTCATCACTCTGGTCCCCTGAGAAACCACATTCACACTCATTATCTCTCTCTCCCTCTCTCTCATGTTTGACCATTATGTACCCATAAACTTTAAAGTAAAAGTAGAAGGGACAAAGACAGTGATAAAAGCAGGAAGACGTTTTGCATCTTTTACAGCAACACTAGTTGCATAAACGTAACTGTCATTGCCCTGACGCTCACTTTTTCTCCTTTGTTAAGATTATTTTTGGGGGCATTTTTAGGCCTTTATTCACAGGACAGATGAAGACATGAAAGGGGGAGTGACATGCAGCAAAGGGCCGCAGGTTGGAGTCAAAAAGGGTTAAAGTTAAATTTGCAGGTCGCTCGTGTGAGTACATGTAAAAAGTACTCGCACTGTCTCAAAAAAATGGTCTGCAGCCCTGTAAACTGAGCTATTGTTTCGCAGTGGAAATTACACCAGATGCTTTGCTACATACCTTTGGCTTTACTAACTAACTACTCCATCCATTCCTCACTGATGCATTCAAACTTAAAATTACTAGAAATTTAGCACAATGTGCAGCTGAAGTTTCAAGACTGTTCTCCCAAGAAAAACAACAGCATCAATCGTTTCAGAAAATGCCTCAAAAACAACATTTGTTTCCATTAAGGTGACAAAGCCCTCTAGCTCCTGAGGGAATTATGACTTGTGTTGATCGGGAGCAAAAGAGGAAGTTAGGTGACGTTGTCATGAAGCCACACAGGTAGAAGGTCCTGACAAAGTAGCAATTCTTTTCAAACGAGACAAAAGATTTTCTAACTTTCAACCCAAACAATCCTAAACCTAACCAAGTTGTGTTTGTGCCTAAACCTAACCAAACATTGAGCATGGAGTTGTCAGCTAATATTATGGCTTTATTTTTGCCTATTTGAGAAGGCGCAGACAAATTATGTCATTCTGCCAAATTAGAAAATGCTTTGTGTCATTTTGAAGGGCAGTTACAAACGACATATTTTGACATTTAATTTGGAGAAGTTGTTGGTTATTTCAAATAGCTTTAATTCACGTCATGCCATATATTCATCAGTTTGATACAACATGAAGAATAAAGAAACATTTGGTGTTACTACATGCACAATTCCAGAGTTGGTGTTCCGAAGTTAAAAAGGTCACACAATTTGATAACCATAAACTTATTTTTACCTAAAAATATTTGATTTTGTGTAGGGTTTTCAAATGGGTTTCCATATGGACAGGTATAAACAGTATTATTGCCTTGACACTGAAGATGATTGTTCCTATCATAATCATAATAAGATAAAATAAGGCAAGATGAGCAAGATTGTCCTCCCCCGAAAGACGCCCAAAAAAGTAGTTTGATCAAGCACCAATTTCAACTCATTAAGTTTATAGAGGCGGCCCTTTTTAGTGGCCGTAGGAATTATGACGTGAGCAATGTAAGCAAATTCTGCGCAAGGGTGCAGGTTAGGGTGGTTGAAGGGTCAAACAAACACAGGACTTTCACCCAAAAGACGGGTTTGTTTCCTGTTTGAAAATAAAAGTATTAAAAAAAGAAAATATAAAAAGAAAGAAAAAGAAATAAAAGTTTTTTTTTAACTTTACGGAACAAACGGAGCAATGTCACGTTTTGTCACATTATTCCACTATGGAAGAAGATTTCCAAATTAGTCTAGTTTCAAATACTTTTTTTGCATGAAGAATTATCCGTTAATTTAGGGTTAGTTTGGAAGGGCACACTGAGAACAAAATTATAACATCAGAAACAATGGTGTAATTTGGCACTTTTCAGACAGAAACTTTGGCCCCAGCTCTTGCAGTATTCACCTACCTTCAAGCCTTCGAGCAGGCACAGCTGACGCCCTCGACCCCTAACCACTGTCATGAGAATGCTTAGCACGTTATCTCTCTCTCTCACTCTCACACTCTCTCACACACACACACACACACACACACACACACACACTCTCACATTCACACACACACACACACACACACACACACACACACACACACACACACACACACACACACACACACAGACTAAGTCCCTGCCACAGGGAGAGAAACACAGGTCAAACATGACTCAGAGTTCCCAGACCATGGTATAGTGGTGTGTTAGGGAATCAGTGAGCTGCAGAGTGTGTGTATATGTGAGTTTGTGTGTGCCTCTGCCAGCCTCCCTCTGGTCCAGGTTGTCTGGCTTAGTACCTCAGGAGGAGCACATGGAGGACAAGGAGGGACAAGGGGGAGCAGGAGGGACAGGTAAGGTGAGTCAAGCTAGTGAAGCAGCCAAAAAGAGAAAAAATAGGAAAGACAGGTGCGAGTGATGAGGACATAAACAAGGTGACAGGGGAAGAAACGGGGGGGAACAGGAGGGAGGAGTAGGAAGACAGGCAGGATCGCAAACCTCTGGGGTATATACAGTAGCACATAACAAGAAGAGGGGGTGAGGATTGAGAGAAATGAGGGAGAAATGGAGCGGAGGATGGATGAGTAGAGTTTGGGCTGTGCTCACCCTTGACTTGGCCAAGGCAGGGCCTTTCATTATAGGCTCCCATCAGGCCCTGCTGCTGGTAATGTACTGGAAAATGGGCAGTAACGCTGTGATCTGTTTTATGCTCCCTGCATTGCTCTACTCCACAGACAGCCTACTGCCACACGCATACGCACATACACAAACGCACACACAAAAACTGAAATCTTGCACAATCTGTGTACATCTGTGCATCCATTAGATTAATATAAATTCAACGGTACAAACAAAACACGTACACATTAACAACTCACAGACAAGTGTGAAAGGTGAAAGCACAATCACACACACACACACACACACACACACACACACACACACACACACACACACACACCGTGATTACTGAGGCTTCAGATGTGCTTTTTCTTTTTCAACTCAAGCAGTAAATAGCTGCCTCCACAAAATTAGAAAAAAAGGGTAACAGTTGGCACTGTTGCACTGCAGTGAGTGTGTGTGTCCTTTTGTGTTGTTGTGTCATGTCACTGTGTCCTGCAGATAAGGGCTGTGTGGGTCTGTAATTTCCATTGTGTGCAAAAATTTGACTTTCATTTTATTTCCCACAATAAACATTCTAGCTCAGAGCACAGTTAACAACATATTTGGAGGTTTGATAGAGATTACAACGATCATTATGATAAAAATGCAGTGGCTGTCTGACAATATTGTAAAGGATTATTATTGTGATATTGACTTGTCTCTCATTATTGTTGTTTTTCTACTTGTTATGACCAATCTAGACAGCTGTTTAATGTAATATACCTTAATTTATTATCGCTCGTGTTGCCACCTGCTGCTCATGGGATCATATTCACTTTGAAACTCATCTAATATCACGCCAAGAGGCATATTCAACCTATTCAAACCTGTACTCCATCATTGTGTAGAAAAATAACTTTCCTTTCTGATGTTTTTTTCCAGGCTATAAAATTGATTAATTGATTGAAGTGGCAGCGTGTTCTCAGATGAGTTGCATTTGAATCAAAGTTCACCACTGAATAAGAAATGAGTAGTTTTAATGAAATGTCTCTATTGTTTTGGCACATAACTCTTTGTCCTGATAAGCTTTCTGGGCTGGTTGATAAAGTGACATTTAAGAGAAGACTGTTGCTGTTAGGTGCTAAGTGCTTTACAAGACAAGACATTAGGGTGTTGCTTTGGTAAAGCTGATTATTATGCTGGAAAGTATTGCACATTGCTGCAATAAAAATACTTTGCAAAATATAATAATTACTCCACGTCCCAAGTACAGCTTCTAACTAGTATAGGGCTGGGTATTCAAAAATTCTAAAATGTTCAATACTGGTACCGGTACCAATACCAATACTAATAGCATTATTAGATCTTGGTAGAAGCATGCTACATGCTTATTGGCTCACTGACGATGATGATTTGCTCCTTAGGTATTGAAATTTGGTATTGAATGACGAGGCATTTTTCGTTACTCAATACTAAGGAGGCAATCCGGTCGGTGCCTAAAAAGTATCCAATTCGGTACCCAGCCCTAATCTAGTACAGCTTTAATTCTGTCTTTCTCCCTTTTCCTTCCCTTACTCCCTGTTGTCTAGGTTATGCAATACTGCAGGCAATTATGGAGAGAGCGGGGCAGAACGGGTGGCAGGTCAGGACACACACAAACACACACATTCCTGGAAACAGGCCAGCAAAACACATTCATGATCTCATGAAGCCTCTATACAGTGCATGCGCATAAGTATGCTATTGTTTTTGTTGTTAATCTTTCAAACACAATTTGTTAACTTGCTTGTGGTTTGTATGCATGACCTTATACCTATATGCTGTTTGTGTTTGTATGCTTATACACATTTCTTGTATGTATGTAAACCAAGGTGAGTGCTATCTGTGTGGAGAGCTTCAATGAGGCAGCATACCGCCGACTCTTAGAGGACCTGGACCGACGTCAGGAGAGAAAATATGTAATTGACCTGGAGCCTGAGAGACTACAGAGCATCCTCGAACAGGTTATATTATTATATATTATATTATACTGCTAACCAAAGTTTCTTTGCACACGCAACAATAAAGCTGCTATACACAATTTTATGAGTTGTAATCAGAGAATAATTGTGGCATGTAACCCAACCTCACCATATTTAGAAATAATAGCAGAAATGTTTTTAGCAGAAATAATGTTATTTATGCTCACAATGTATTGTATACAGCCTAATTGGTAGAATGGAAAAAATGAAGAAAAAAAAACTGATTAACTAATACTTAACTAACTACTGAACTTACTGCAGGCACAGAATGATATTTGACACTGATCTGGAACCTGAAGGACCCTGCAGCATTTTAGATCATGAGATACTGCTTTAGATTTTATTGTGGCACTGTTACTGTCACTGAGATTACTACAGACAGGGCAGAGATTACATCACTGACCTGAATTTAACACCACTTAACACTTAATTATGAGGTACAAACACACCACAATGACACATTATTACCACCTAAAACCACAAGCAACATAGCACAGAGTAAGCTTTTTTTGTAAAGTGATTAAAACCAGAACCTTTTTAACAATTAAAATAAAAGTGTTAAATTGCCGATAGTATCCCATTGTTTTTCCCCCCACTGTATTACTGGTGTCTGTCTGTTTCACTCAGCTAGTTACAACAACACTCCTTATGCTTTCTGACATCTGGAGAGAAAACAAGATTTGATTTTTTTCCCCTGGAGTTCATAATGTGGAGTCAAAAATGTGACTTCCCCAACAGCTACATCAGTGTATGATTGCAGTAAACACACCATACTGTCCACTCCACACACACACACACACACACACACACACACACACACACACACACACACACACACACACACACACACACACACACACACACACACACACACACACACACACACACACGTACACACAGAAAAACATACAGTATATGAAGGCACACACTCTGACATCTTACGCTTGTCCAAGTTTATTAAATTATCTGTCTTGCTTGATGTTTTAGCTCTGACAGGTGGCGCAGATGTGTGTGTGTGTGTGTGTGTGTGTGTGTGTGTGTGTATGTGACCTTTGACTCAGGTTTCAGTGTAACATCTCATTGGTTCTGCCACCTGTCATCAAATCTGATACTGTGTCTGCAGATCTGATAAATTCAGTGACACACACACAGCTAAGCACTCGTGCTCACACACAAATACATAACCCACACACACACGCATGCTTATCTGTACTAGGGGTGTCACGAAACCAAAAATTCAGTAGTTGGTGCCAATACCAGTAAAATAATGCAATTCTTGATGCCAATTTCGATACCACGGGAAAAAAAAGAAAATTCCATTGTACTTTAACTTGAAACATGAACTTCTTTATTAAAATATTTGAAAAATATACATAATAAAGTGCAATTAATGGTCATAGTGCAACAACTAGTGTCCCCAGACACATTCCAGACTTCCAGGCATCTTTTCAAAAGGTACTGTGCAAAAACAACAACAGTGTTTCTAACAGTTGCCTGACCAGAGACGTTACAAACCCTGGGTAAATATTGGAGATGTATTTGAAAGATGGAGACAGCTTAGAGCCCAAAAGGACGCCGAGTTGGCTAATTCCCTCCTGAACAGGAAGCTAAACATTATCTTCAGGCTAATTTATCACGGCTACAAGGGACGGGCATTTTATGTAGGGTGACCAGACGACCAGAACAAAAGCCTGTCAGGACGCTAAAATGTCCCGGTTTACACCAACCACTATGAAATTGTCCCGGTTGTCTGCGATTACATAGCCGATGTGGTCTTATTATAGCCCGATCATTAACTAAACCCATGTAGAAAGACTAATAAAGCGTCCAGTGTATTATTTTAACAATGTGTGTGTGTGTCAGTCAATCGTAGCGGTCTGCGTCTGCATAATCTGTGAAGCCAGCGTTACAATGTATATTGTAAACAATGCCTCTTCTTATCTCTCTCGTTTTAACGGTAACTGAGTAACTAGCTCAAGTAGGCTACTCTATATAATTTATGCGAGCACATTAATTGTTGAAATGACTGATAATGCCTATCCCTACTACGTTAGCTGTGATATGAATGAAGCTTACCTGTTAAATTAGGAGGAAGTGGGCTAACTCTGCGTCCTTTTGGGCTCTAAGCTGTCTCCACATTTTACATGCATCTCCAATATTTACCCATGTTTTACCTCTTCTCTGGTTATGCAACTGTTTAGAAAAGATGCAGAGTTTTGTAAGGTCGGGTAGAATTAATCTATATGTGTTAATCCAGTTTGTTTGGTTGCTGCTACCATCACCTTGTTTTTGCGTGTTTGCGTTTCATGTCCGGCAACCCGGGTGTCAAAATAGGTAACACACAGGCCAAAATATGGAAATTTATATTTAAACACTGGCTTTGGCATTGTTGTCAGAAAATATAGTATTTATATAGTATAGTATATAGAGTTTCAATATCTGTTCTGTTGAAATATTGTGGACATTTCTTGATTAAATACAATAAATGTATTACATATTGGACCTGGAGTACTGTACTTATAAGTACTTGTACTTTTTTTTCACCCCACTTTCTACTTGTACTCCACTGCATTTATATGTAAGCTTTACTTACTTTACAAATTAATATTGTTACACACCAAACATTCGAAGAGTTCATTATTATCATACAACTTGTGCATAATGATGTACCCACCTTACCTAATGCTTTAGTTGATGTATAGTTCATGCATGAGGTCATGAATGAGAGGCTATGAACTCATGTCAATTCCTGATGATTCAGTCTGACATGGGCTGGCACATGTTCACGTTAAAAAGCGTGTGCGTGCACAAACACTACGGTCATGCGCAAAGTGTCCCGGTTTTAGTTCCAGGAAATCTGGTCACCCTAATTTTATGTAATTTCAACATTCGTGTACTCACATTGAATTATATAGCTAGAGTACCCGAGTTGGTTACTTGCAAAAACAATTGAGACACAGCCAGTAAAGTGATCCCGATGGGTCCTGGCTAATGCCACCATGCTAACCCTGCTAACGGCTAATGTTACCAGAAGAGCAGGCAAGCAGCCACGGCTGTTTACAATGTATAGCCTCTTCAGCGGCCGTAGCCGACAACGGTGAGGTATTTGAAGCCAAGAGAGGGAGGCTGTATATCAGGAAGAGAGGTCCGTGAGTTTGCAGTGAACATGCCGTTTTTTAGGTCGGGTAGAATCTATCTCCGTTGACGCTCGTTCATATTTTTTTCGAAAGATATGCACGGAAGTAGAAAGGCGTGACTTTGGCCACTTGTTCGTGACCTCCTACTTCTGAATGTATCGACTGGAACACTCTGAAGCGTATACTGCCCCCATCAGTTCCGGAAGAGGCGCAGCACCGATGCTGCTAACACTGGAGTCGTCGCTAGTGGTGCCTACGGTGCTTCAAAAAGTGGGCATCGTCTGTGTTTTGTCATTTTAGAACCGGAAGGTATCGCAAGTATCGGTTCTCGTGACATCCCTAATCCATCCATCCATCCATCCATCCATCTTCATCCGCTTATCCGGGGTCGGGTCGCGGGGGTAGCAGCTCCAGCAGGGGACCCCAAACTTCCCTTTCCCAGGGCAACATTAACCAGCTCCGACTGGGGGATCCCGAGGCGTTCCCAGGCCAGGTTAGAGATATAATCCCTCCACCTAGTCCTGGGTCTCCCCCGAGGCCTCCTCCCAGCTGGACGTGCCTGGAACACCTCCCTAGGGAGGCGCCCAGGGGGCATCCTTACCAGATGCCCGAACCACCTCAACTGGCTCCTTTCGACGCAAAGGCTCTACTCCGAGCTCCTCACGGATAACTGAGCTTCTCACCCTATCTCTAAGGGAGACGCCAGCTACCCTCCTGAGGAAACCCATTTCGCCGCTTGTACCCTGGATCTTGTTCTTTCGGTCATGACCCAGCCTTCATGACCATAGGTGAGGGTAGGGAACAAAAAACTGACCGGTAGATTGAGAGCTTTGCCTTCTGGCTCAGCTCTCTTTTCGTCTAACGGTGCGATAAATTGAATGTAATACCGCACCTGCTGTGCCGATTCTCCGACCAATCTCCCGCTCCATTGTCCCCTCACTCGCGAACAAGACCCCAAGGTACTTGAACTCCTTCACTTGGGGGTAAGGACTCATTCCCTACCTGAGAAGGCACTCCATCGGTTTCCTGCTGAGAACCATGGCCTCCGATTTAGAGGTGCTGATCCTCATCCCAGCCGCTTCACACTCGGCTGCGAACCGATCCAGTGAGTGCTGAAGGTCACAGGCCGATGATGCCATCAGGACCACATCATCTGCAAAAAGCAGCGATGAGATCCCCAGCCCACCGAACTGCAACCCCTCTCCACCCCGATCTACGCCTCGATATCCTGTCCATAAATACTACAAACAGGATTGGTGACAAAGCGCAGCCCCTGGCGGAGGCCAACTCTCACCTGAAACGAGTCCGACTTACTGCCGAGAACCCGGACACAGCTCTCGCTTTGGTCGTACAGAGGTGGATGGCCCCTGAGAAGGGACCCCCTCACCCTGTACTCCGCAGCACCTCCCACAGTATCTCCCGGGGCACCCGGTCATACGCCTTCTCCAGATCCACAAAACACATGTAGACTGGTTGGGCATACTCCCAGGCTCCCTCCAGGATCCTTGCGAGTAAAGATCTGGTCCGTTGTTCCACGACCAGGACGGAATCCGCATTGTTCCTCTTCAACCTGAGATTCGACTATCGACCGAACCCTCCTTTCCAGCACCTTGGAGTAGACTTTACCGGGGAGGCTGAGAAGTGTGATACCCCTGTAATTGGCACACACCCTCTGGTCCCCCCTTTTTAAAAGGGGAACCACCACCCCGGTCTGCCACTCCTTAGGCACCGTCCCAGACTTCCACGCAATGTTGAAGAGGCGTGTCAACCAAGACAACCCCTCCACACCCAGAGCTTTAAGCATTTCTGGACGGATCTCATCAATTCCTGGGGCTTTGCCACTGTGGAGTTGTTTAACTACCTCAGCAACCTCCACCAGGAAATTGATGCCAATCCCCTCATCCTCCAGCTCTGCCTCTACCATAGAGGGCGTATTAGTCGGATTTAGGAGTTCCTCAAAGTGCTCCTTCCACCGCCCTATTACCTCCTCAGTTGAGGTCAACAGCGTCCCATCCTTACTGTACACAGCTTGGATGGTTCCCCTGCTCCCCTCCTGAGGTGGCGAACGGTTTTCCAGAAGTACCTTGGTGCCGACCGAAAGTCCTTCTCCATGTCTTCTCCGAACTTGTCCCACACACGCTGCTTTGCCTCTTTCACGGCAGAGGCTGCAGCCCTTCGGGCCCTTCGGTACCTTGCAACTGCCTCCGGAGTCGTCTGGGATAACATATCCCGGAAAGACTCCTTCTTCAGTCGGACGGCTTCCTGACCACCGGTGTCCACCACGGTGTTACGTGGGTTACCGCCCCTTGAGGCACCTAAGACCCTAAGACCACAGCTCCTCACCGCAGCTTCAGCAATGGAAACTTTGAACATCGTCCACTCAGGTTCAATGCCCCCAGCCTCCACAGGGATGCACGAAAAGCTCCGCCCCGGAGGTGTGAGTTGAAAGTCTGTCGGACAGGGCCTCCTCCAGACGTTCCCACTTTACCCGCACTACCCGTTTGGGCTTACCAGGTCTGTCCAGAGTCTTCCCCCACCCCTGACCCAACTCACCACCAGATGGTGATCGGGTTGACAGCTCCGCCCCTCTCTTCACCCGAGTGTCCAAAACATATGGCCTCAGATCAGATGAAACGATTATAAAATCGATCATTGACCTTTGGCCTAGGTGCTCTGGTACCAAGTACACTTATGAGCATCCCTATGTTCGAACATGGTGTTCGTTATAGACAATCCATGACTAGCACAGAAGTCCAACAACAAACAACCACTCTGGTTTAGATCAGGGAGGCCGTTCCTCCCAATCACGCCTCTCCATGTGTCTCCATCATTACCCACGTGCGCGTTGAAGTCCCCCAGCAGAACTATGGAGTCCCCGACTGGAGCCCCATGCAGGACTCCACTCAAGGTCTCCAAGAAGGCCGAATACTCTGAACTCTTGTTTGGTGCATATGCACAAACAACAGTCAGAGTTTTCCCCCCACAACCCGCAGGCGTAGGGAGGCGACCCTCTCGGCCCACCGGGTTAAACTCCCAACGTAGCGGCGCTCAGCCGGGCTTGTGAGTATCCCCACACCCGCCCGGCGCCTCACACCCTGGGCAACTCCGGGAGAAGAAAAAGAGTCCAACCCCTATCCAGGAGTATGGTTCCAGAACCAAGACTGTGCGTAGAGGTAAGCCCCACCAGATCTAACCGGTAGCGCTCCACCTCCCGCACAAGTTCCGGCTCCTTCCCCCACAGAGAGGTGACATTCCACGTCCCCCAGAGCCAGCCTCTGCTGCCCGGGTCTGGTCCGTCGAGGCCCCTGACCTTCACTGCCACCCATGTGGCAGCGCACCCGACCCCCAGCGGTTCCTCCCACAGGTGGTGGGCCCATGGGATGGAGGATGTCCGCCACGTAGCTTTTTCGGGCTGTGCCCGACCGGGCTCCGTGGCAAACCCGGCCACCAGACGCCGCTGACGAGCCCTCCATCTGGGCCTGGCTCCAGACGGGGCCCCGGGCTTCCTCCGGGCAGGGTCACTTCATCCCTTCCTCGATTTTTTCATAGGATTTTGAACCATTCTTTGTCTGGCCCCTCACCTGAGACCACTTTGCCTTGGGAGACCCTACCAGGAGCACAAAGCTCCAGACAACACAGCCCTCAGGTTCATAGGGACACACAAACCTCTCCACCACGATAAGGTGATGGTTCCCGGAGAATCTATAAACATATATACCAGCGCATAATGCACATGCTCATACAGCTACACACACACACACACACACACACACACACACACACACACACACACACACACACACACACACACACACACACACACACACACACCAGTAGCAGCATCCCAGACAGATAGCCAGACAGACAGTTTCTTATGGAGTTATATTCCTATCTTTATTCAAGAGCGCATTATTTCAATTTGAGAGCATTTCTCACTAATATTACATTCAGATGTTGCAATAATTTCCCTCAAAACCTTGCTCTCACACCCAAATAGTCACTGCTCGCGCTTGGATTTGCTGTGGTTGTGCTCAAACTTTGTGCTTGGACTCAAAACCTTGCTCTCACACTCAAATAGTCACTGCTCGCGCTTGGATTTGCTGTGCTTGTGCTCAAACTTTGTGCTTGGACTCAGATATTTCTCCTTGCACTCAGGCTGATTCTGCGCACTTGCAAATCTTCTCCTCTCGGATTTTTCCTGCGCTCTCGGTGTGTCAACCCTATCAAAATTCAGCAACCAATAGAATGCCAGCTGTAGTGTTGACCAATGAAATGATCCCTGCCCCGTTGAGGGTGCGTTCGTTTTATGTTAGAACATCCGTTGCAGAGGGCTCCTCTGTAACCATGGATCTGTAACCCAAGTTCATTTACCCCCGCCGTCCATCACTTTGTTATTAGTATATGTCAATAATGTGCACAGAATGGTCAACGCTATTTCACCTGCACCCATCAGGAAACGGGAGAAAGCTTTATAGTGGGACATATCAAGTTACGTACACAACTATGAGGGTGAGTAACATAAATTAAGCACATAGCATATGGCGCTAGCCATAGCTAGCCTAGCTTGATGTCCGTAAACAAATAGCTTTTCTTTATACCGGTAGTTTAGCTAGCTAGATTGAACGACATATGACGGACAGTATGTTTTACAACTAGTATTTAATGACCCCACTTTGTATTTTTTCCTTGTTTGGTTAACCATGTTCCTGGGGATTTGGCTAATTTCAGACATGCTAGCATATAGCCTAGCTTGATGTCCGTAAACAAATAGATTTTTTCTTTATAGTTTAGCCAGATTGAGACAAACATATGATGGACAAAGTATGTGTGTATTTAATGACCCCATCTCTTTGTAATTTTTTCCTGACTGGTTTAACCTTGTTCCTGGGGATTTGGCTAATTTCATGTTAGAGCCAATAGTAAAACCTAAACTGTAATATAACTGAAAGAACACCAGAAACTGGATTGTTTGTGTCCGTTTATGCATCACTGTTGTGTGTTGTTCATCAGAATTTAGTCTTCATTCATTCGTATAACATTAGTTTGAAAATGATGGATTCATATCAGTCTGTATAAAACGTTGCGTGTGCACAAACACTACTTGTCATGCGCAAAGTGTCCCGGTTTTAGTTCCAGGAAATCTGTCAAATTTAATTTTATGTAATTTCAAATATTCGTGTACTCTCACATTGAATTATATAGCTAGAGTACCCGAGTTGGTTACTTGCAAAACAATTCGAGACACAGCCAGTAAAAGTGATCCCGATGGGTCCTGGCTAATGCCACCATGCTAACCCTGCTAACGGCTAATGTTACCAGAAGAGCAGGCAAGCAGCCACGGCTGCTTACAATGTATAGCTTCTTCAGCGGCCGTAGCCGACAACGTGTGAGGTATTTGTGCCAAGAGAGGGAGGCCATATCAGGAAGAGAGGTCCGTGGAGTTTGCAGTGAACATGCCGCTTAGGTCGGGTAGAATCTACCTGGTTGGACGCCGCTCATATTTTTCGAAAGATATGCACGGAAGTAGAAAGCATGGACTTGGCCACTTGTTCGTGACCTCCTACTTCTGAATGTATCGACTGGAACACTCCTGAAGCGTATACTGCCCCACGTTCCGGAAAGAGGCGCAGCACCGATGCTGCTAACACTGGAGTCGCCGCTAGTGGTGCCTCACAGCTTCAAAAGTGGGCATCGTCTGTGTTTTGTCATTTTAGAACCGGAATGGTCGTAGTATCGGTTCTCGCGGACATCCCTAATCCATCCATCCATCCATCCATCCATCTTCATCCGCTTATCCGGGTCGGGTCGCGGGTAGCAGCTCCAGCAGGGGGACCCCAAACTTCCCTTTCCCGGGCCACATTAACCAGCTCCGACTGGGGGATCCCGAGGCGTCCCAGGCCAGGTTAGAGATATAATCCCTCCACCTAGTCCTGGGTCTCCCCCGAGGCCTCCTCCCAGCTGGACGTGCCTGGAACACCTCCCTAGGGAGGCGTCCCCAGGGGGCATCCTTACCAGATGCCCGAACCACCTCAACTGGCTCCTTTCGACGCAGAGAGCAGCGGCTCTACTCCGAGCTCCTCACGGATAACTGAGCTTCTCACCCTATCTCTAAGGGAGACGCCAGCTACCCTCCTGAGGAAACCCATTTCGGCCGCTTGTACCCTGGATCTTGTTCTTTCGGTCATGACCCAGCCTTCATGACCATAGGTGAGGGTAGGAACAAAAACTGACTCGGTAGATTGAGAGCTTTGCCTTCTGGCTCAGCTCTCTTTCGTCACAACGGTGCGATAAATTGAATGTAATACCGCACCTGCTGTGCCGATTCTCCGACCACCTCCCGCTCCATTGTCCCCTCACTCGCGAACAAGACCCCAAGGTACTTGAACTCCTTCACTTGGGGTAAGGACTCATTCCCTACCTGGAGAAGGCACTCCATCGGTTTCCTGCTGAGAACCATGGCCTCCGATTTAGAGGTGCTGATCCTCATCCCAGCCGCTTCACACTCGGCTGCGAACCGATCCAGTGAGTGCTGAAGGTCACAGGCCGATGATGCCATCAGGACCACATCATCTGCAAAAAGCAGCGATGAGATCCCCAGCCCACCGAACTGCAACCCCTCTCCACCCCCGACTACGCCGATATCCTGTCCATAAATACTACAAACAGGATTGGTGACAAAGCGCAGCTCTGGCGGAGGCCAACTCTCACCTGAAACGAGTCCGACTTACTGCCGAGAACCCGGACACAGCTTTCCGCTTTGGTCGTACAGAGATTGGATGGCCCTGAGAAGGGACCCTCACCCCGTACTCCCGCAGCACCTCCCACAGTATCTCCCGGGCACCCGGTCATACGCCTTCCAGATCCACAAAACACATGTAGACTGGTTAGGGCATACTCCCAGGCTCCCTCCAGGATCCTTGCGAGAGTAAAGATCTGGTCCGTTGTTCCACGACCAGGACGGAATCCGCATTGTTCCTCTTCAACCTGAGATTCGACTCATCGACCGAACCCTCCTTTCCAGCACCTTGAGTAGACTTTACCGGGGAGGCTGAGAAGTGTGATACCCTGTAATTGGCACACACTCTCTGGTCCCCCCTTTTTAAAAAAGGGGGAACCACCACCCCGGTCTGCCACTCCTTAGGCACCGTCCCCAGACTTCCACGCAATGTTGAAGAGGCGTGTCAACCAAGACAACCCCTCCACACCCAGAGCTTTAAGCATTTCTGGACGGATCTCATCAATTCCTGGGGCTTTGCCACTGTGGAGTTGTTTAACTACCTCAGCAACCTCCACCAGGGAAATTGATGCCAATCCCCCCTCATCCTCCAGCTCTGCCTCTACCATAGAGGGCGATTAGTCGGATTTAGGAGTTCCTCAAAGTGCTCCTTCCACCGCCCTCTATTACCTCCTCAGTTGAGGTCAACAGCGCCCCATCCTTACTGTACACAGCTTGGATGGTTCCCCCGCTCCCCTCCTGAGGTGGCGAACGGTTTTCCAGAAGTACCTTGGTGCCGACCGAAAGTCCTTCTCCATGTCTTCTCCGAACTTCTCCCACACACGCTGCTTTGCCTCTTTCACGGCAGAGGCTGCAGCCCTTCGGGCCCCTTCGGGTACCTTGCAACTGCCTCCGGAGTCGCCTGGGATAACATATCCCGGAAAGACTCCTTCTTCAGTCGGACGGCTTCCCTGACCACCGGTGTCCACCACGGTGTTCGTGGGCTACCGCCCCTTGAGGCACCTAAGACCCTAAGACCACAGCTCCTCACCGCAGCTTCAGCAATGGAAACTTTGAACATTGTCCACTCAGGGTTCAATGCCCCCCAGCCTCCACAGGGATGCACGAAAAGCTCCGCCGGAGGTGTGAGCTGAAAGTCTGTCGGACAGGGGCCTCCTCCAGACGTTCCCAATTTACCCGCACTACCCGCTTGGGCTTACCAGGTCTGTCCAGAGTCTTCCCCCACCCCCTGACCCAACTCACCACCAGATGGTGATCGGTTGACAGCTCCGCCCCTCTCTTCACCCGAGTGTCCAAAAACATATGGCCTCAGATCAGATGAAACGATTATAAAATCGATCATTGACCTTGGCCTAGGGTGCTCTGGTACCAAGTACACTTATGAGCATCCCTATAGCTCGAACATGGTGTTCGTTATAGACAATCCATGACTAGCACAGAAGTCCAACAACAAACAACCACTCTGGTTTAGATCAGGGAGGCCGTTCCTCCCAATCACGCCTCTCCATGTGTCTCCATCATTACCCACGTGCGCGTTGAAGTCCCCCCAGCAGAACTATGGAGTCCCCCGACTGGAGCCCCATGCAGGACTCCACTCAAGGTCTCCAAGAAGGTCGAATACTTGAACTCTTGTTTGGTGCATATGCACAAACAACAGTCAGAGTTTTCCCCCCACAACCCGCAGGCGTAGGGAGGCGACTCCTCTCGCCCACCGGGTTAAACTCCAACGTAGCGGCGCCAGCCGGGGGCTTGTGAGTATCCCTCACACCCGCCCGGCGCCTCACACCCTGGGCAACTCCGGAGAAGAAAAGAGTCCAACCCCTATCCAGGAGTATGGTTCCAGAACCAAGACTGTGCGTAGAGGTAAGCCCCACCAGATCTAACCGGTAGCGCTCCACCTCCCGCACAAGTTCCGGCTCTTTCCCCCACAGAGAGGTGACATTCCACGTCCCCCAGAGCCAGCCTCTGCTGCCCGGGTCTGGTCCGTCGAGGCCCCTGACCTTCACTGCCACCCATGTGGCAGCGCACCCGACCCCAGCGGTTCCTCCCACAGGTGGTGGGCCCATGGGATGGAGGGATGTCCGCCACGTAGCTTTTTCGGGCTGTGCCCGACCGGGCTCCGTGGCAAACCCGGCCACCAGACGCTCGCTGACGAGCCCTCCATCTGGGCCTGGCTCCAGACGGGGGCCCCGGGCTTCCTCCGGGCAGGGTCACTTCATCCCTTCCTCGATTTTTCATAGGATTTTTGAACCTTTCTTTGTCTGGCCCCTCACCTGAGACCACTTTGCCTTGGGAGACCCTACCAGGAGCACAAAGCTCCAGACAACACAGCCCTCAGGTTCATAGGGACACACAAACCTCTCCACCACGATAAGGTGATGGTTCCCGGAGAATCTATAAACATATATACCAGCGCATAATGCACATGCTCATACAGCTACACACACACACACACACACACACACACACACACACACACACACACACACACACACACCAGTAGCAGCATCCCAGACAGATAGCCAGACAGACAGTTTCTTATGGAGTTATATTCCTATCTTTATTCAAGAGCGCATTATTTCAATTTGAGAGCATTTCTCACTAATATTACATTCAGATGTTGCAATAATTTCCCTCAAAACCTTGCTCTCACACCCAAATAGTCACTGCTCGCGCTTGGATTTGCTGTGGTTGTGCTCAAACTTTGTGCTTGGACTCAAAACCTTGCTCTCACACTCAAATAGTCACTGCTCGCGCTTGGATTTGCTGTGCTTGTGCTCAAACTTTGTGCTTGGACTCAGATATTTCTCCTTGCACTCAGGCTGATTCTGCGCACTTGCAAATCTTCTCCTCTCGGATTTTTCCTGCGCTCTCGGTGTGTCAACCCTATCAAAATTCAGCAACCAATAGAATGCCAGCTGTAGTGTTGACCAATGAAATGATCCCTGCCCCGTTGAGGGTGCGTTCGTTTTATGTTAGAACATCCGTTGCAGAGGGCTCCCTCTGTAACCATGGATCTGTAACCCAAGTTCATTTACCCCCGCCGTCCATCACTTTGTTATTAGTATATGTCAATAATGTGCACAGAATGGTCAACGCTATTTCACCTGCACCCATCAGGAAACGGGAGAAAGCTTTGAAGTGGGACATATCAAGTTACGTACACAACTATGAGGGTGAGTAACATAAATTAAGCACATAGCATATGGCGCTAGCCATAGCTAGCCTAGCTTGATGTCCGTAAACAAATAGCTTTTCTTTATACCGGTAGTTTAGCTAGCTAGATTGAACGACATATGACGGACAGTATGTTTTACAACTGGTATTTAATGACCCCACTTTGTATTTTTTCCTCGTTTGGTTAACCATGTTCCTGGGGATTTGGCTAATTTCAGACATGCTAGCATATAGCCTAGCTTGATGTCCGTAAACAAATAGATTTTCTTTATAGTTTAGCTAGATTGAACAACATATGACGGACAGTATGTGTGTATTTAATGACCCCACTTTGTATTTTTTTCCTCGTTTGGTTAACCTTGTTCCTGGGGATTTGGCTAATTTCATGTTAGAGCCAATAGTAAAACCTAAACTGTAATATAACTGAAAGAACACCAGAAACTGGATTGTTTGTGTCCGTTTATGCATCACTGTTGTGTGTTGTTCATCAGAATTTAGTCTTCATTCATTCGTATAACATTAGTTTGAAAATGATGGATTCATATCAGTCTGTATAAAACGTTGTAATGTTAAGTACAATTTTATCACTATAATAAAAACAGATCTAGAAATGATTTGCTCCTTAAATAGCATTAATGAATACAAAGCAAACTGAAAAGTAAAAAAACAAGCATTTTGTTTTCTTTTCTTTTCTTCCAGTTGAGGCTGAAGGGCTCGACCAATGCTGCATCATAGCAGCACAGTGTCTTATCACCAACCCATGAAAGCTAGAAGTCATCCTGCTGCTCCAGATCTACCTACTGTATGACTGGCTACAGACTACAACCATCTGCAACATCATCAACAGCTGCACTTAAAGTCTCTTGGGGTCATATGGGACTCGGTTGTTCTCCATACTGCATCATACACTATATTATTTTTCTGTTTTGTTATATTAGTAGGCTACAGACAACACTAAGAATCATTATGTAATCACAGTATATATTATTCTGGTGTACACTGTTGACTTGACTCACTGCTATTGACTATACGTCACTTTAGCTTGCTACTACCTCATAACTTTACCTTAATTGCTCTTGTATAGTTAATTTATCTTCTACTAGTTGTATATACCTCCTATTTAATTCTACAAACTCACCTGTACCTGGGTCATCTGTTTGCCAATATCAATGTTCCTGCTACAGTAAATCCTACAGGAAAAGTGTACTGCTTCACAGGAGTATGAACCATACGCTTTTTAGGTTTCGTGTCAAATATTGTGCAGTTTGTTATGAATTACTCATTGCTTTGACAAGGTAAATTAAAGCTGTTTAACAACCTGCAAGTTTTTTTTTTATAAAGATTACAGAACATGAAAAACCTATTTGCCTTGATAAGGGTTTTAATTTGTTGCAAATATGAACATGGCTTTAATAATCTATCTTATTGCACTGAAAAACTACAATGATTTAAGAAATATCAGTGATACTTATCAACAGTTATTGAATTGATTGTATATGTGGGCAGACATTACAGGCACCTATTCATGTAAGCAGAGAACACAATAGTTTGTTCTCTCTTTTATCACTTGGATTTTGCCGGTGATGGTGCAGAAACAGGGGTGAAGTCCTTGTAGATCTCTGGCACTTTGAGGACAGACAGATCCAGCAACTCTCCACTGTTGTCTTTGTATAGTGTGCTCCTATTTAAGACAAATTCATAGACATCAACACATAAGATATTAGATGTACATAGCTTTATTTAACATCATTACTATCTTACCTTACCTTCTCTGCTTTGGATTTGTGGACATCACTTTAATTTTCTCTCCCGGGCCTTGTTATGCACCCTGTGAATTTAAGCAAGATAAAGAAATGATAAGTGCGGTGGCCCTGAAGTGCAAATCACAACAGCAAATAGAAAAACGCAACAGCAAATCATAAAACACAACGGCAAATAGGAAAACACAACGGCAAATAAGAAAACAGAACGGCAAATATGAAAACACGACAGCAAATATGAAAACACGACAGCAAATAGGAAAACACGACAGCAAACATGAAAACACGACAGCAAATAGGAAAACACGACAGCAACTATGATAACACGACAGCAAATAGGAAAACACGACAGCAAATAGGAAAACAAGACAGCAAATATGAAAACACGACAGCAAATATGAAAACACGACAGCAAATAGGAAAACACGACAGCAAATGTGAAAACACGACAGCAAATAGGAAAACAAAACGGCATTAACTTCTACCGGAAAAGGTAGGGCCTATTTAGCAGAGGACGGAGCCTCCTGATTGGACAGACGGACTGTCTCTCTGTTAAAAGTAGGCGCTTTTCCGTGTTTGTCACCTCTCCTTCCTGTTAAAAGACAGACAGTTCGTCTGTCCAATCAGGAGGGTCCGTCCTCTGCTAGATAGGCCCTACCTTTTCCGGTAGAAGTTAATGCTGTCGTGTTTTCCTATTTGCTGTCGTGTTTTCCTATTTGCTGTCGTGTTTTCCTATTTTCTGTCGTGTTTTCCTATTTGCTGTTGTGTTTTCATATTTGCTGTCGTGTTTTCCTATTTGCTGTCGTGTTTTCATATTTGCTGTCGTGTTTTCCTATTTGCTGTCGTGTTTTCATATTTGCTGTCGTTTTTTCATATTTGCCATCGTGTTTTCCTATTTGCCATCGTGTTTTCCTATTTGCCGTTGTGTTTTATGATTTGTTGAAGTGTTTTCATATTTTCTGTCGTGTTTTCCTATTTTGCTGTCGTGTTTTCGTATTTGCTGTCGTGTTTTCCTATTTGCCGTTGTGTTTTCCTATTTGCCGTTGTGTTTTATAATTTGCTGTTGCGTTTTTCTATTTGCTGTTGTGATTTGCACTTCAGGGCCACCGTAGATAAGTGTATGTAACATGATTTTACAATTAAATTATTATCAGACTTGCCAACGTTCTTGGTTTGTGCCACTACTGCCTGTCCTCTGCACACAGGTGAGTACAGGGGGAACCAATGGGATTTTGCGTTTGGAGTAATGTACTGACTGGAACAACACAGTAGTGTGGTTGTACAACACTGGTCCATGCACACAGTGCAGCTGTGATGCAGCTCAACAGGGGTACTTTAACCCCACCTGGAAGAAGAGAAACTGAAACACAATACTTGTTTTTTTTTCTGTTCAGTTTGCTTTGTATTGATTTCATTAGGGTAAAAATAAATAACTGCTATTTTAAATAGTGTTTTATTATAGGAGTGAAATTGTACTTACAACTTTCTATACAGATATATATGAATGTTATAACATTATTATTAAAATAATGTTATAAGAATTTAGAACAACATCTGAAAAACATACAACAGTGATGTAAAAACTGATACAAACAATCCAGTTTCTTTTGTTTTTCAGTTATATTACAGTTTCGGTTTTACTATTGCCTCTAGCATGTCTGAAATTAGCCAAATCCCCAGGAACATGGTTAAACAAATGAGGAAAAAATACAAAGTGGGGTCATTAAATACCAATTGTAAATACACACATACTGTCCGTCATATGTCGTTCAATCTAGCTAGCTAAACTACCGGTATAAAGAAAAGCTATTTGTTTACGGACAGCAAGCTAGGCTAGCTATGGCTAGCGCCATATGCTGTGTGCTTAATTTATGTTACTCACCCTCATAGTTGTGTACGTAACTTGATATGTCCCACTTCAAAGCTTTCTCCCGTTTCCTGATGGGTGCAGGTGAAAGAGCGTTGACCATTCTGTGCACATTATTGACATATACTAATAATAAAGCGATGGATGGTGGGGGTAAATGAACTTGGGTTACAGATCCATGGTTACAGAGGAGCCCTCCGCAAAGGAAGTTCTAACATAAAACGAACACACCCTCAACGGGGCAGGGATCATTTCATTGGTCAACAATACAGCTGGCATTCTATTGGTTGCTGAATTTTGATAGGGTTGTCACACAAACAATCCTAGAGCGCAGGAAAAATCCGAGAGGAGAAGTTTTGCAAGCGCGCAGAATCAGCCTGAGTGCAAGGAGAAATATCTGAGTCCAAGCACAAAGTTTGAGCACAAGCACAGCAAATCCAAGCGCGAGCAGTGACTATTTGAGTGTGAGAGCAAGGTTTTGAGGGAAATTATTACAACAGCTGAATGTAATATTAAATGCTCTCACATTGAAATAATGCGCTCTTGAATAAAGATAGGAATATAACTCCATAGTTTCTTAGTTGGCTTTTGTGGTGAGTGAATAGAAAGACAGAGACACACACCAGTGTTTACTTAGACAGGCATACAGACACAAACACACACTGCCGACAAAGTGGGCTCTGCGGTGCTGGCATTGGCAAGCACCCCTGCTCTGAGACAGAGAGTGCTCTGTTTGACTGCCCCTGCCAGCTGTGTGTGTGTGTGTGTGTGTGTGTGTGTGTGGGGTGCATAGCTGTTGAAATGTGTGGATGAGAGAGATACAAAAAAAAAGTGAGCAATTCAGTAATTAAGTTTAGGCACCATGTTAGAAAAAGATGCTTCCCCTCCTTTGTCAAAAATCTCACAATGCGCCATATTTTACTCCATCCCACTGTACACATATAACGATGACAGAAAACATTACAGATTTTAGTTTTGTTTAGAATTACGCTTTTGACACTACTGTGCCAAATCGTCAGCCATTCAATCTCACACAAACACACCACACAGACAATAAGTAGTCATATCTGTTCACTGGCAACATGCATTGACTATACGTGAAGTGAAAAGAACATTGTAGACTGGATTTTGTGGTTTTAGTTGTCTGTATTTAACCACATCTTAATCAGGCTTTATTTGCAATTAGTTGATGTTGTAGGGAAAGCTGAAAAACTTAATATATCTGCTAAAAACGTAGTCGGTAAACATTTAGTGTATTTTTTTCAATAAGCACGGGTTGCCTGTCTTCTGAAATTACATTTGCCTTGTAAGAAAAGGTTGCCTCTTGTGCAGACTGTTGGATCTTGGCACCTATATTTACAGGATGCAGGGATTTTTAAATGAAATTGGATTAGACAGGTTAACACAGCCCTAACCTAGAAAACACATTGCTGAAGCTCTTTAAATGTTCCAAAAGGCTGCAGACTCTGAGCCAGCATGGCACAGAGCACAAGTGAAGTCCTCACAGGCTCATCATGCTTTTAATCAGTACAGGAATATAACCACAGCTACAGATGGGAGGGAGTCCCCTTTATTTATGTTTTTACACCCCTGCCCTGCTCCCTAAAACTAAATTAAACCCACTGTAACATCTCTTGCCAGTTAATTCAATGATTCATACGTGAATTGAGAATTCTACATGACCCCTGGTTTGCCACACTACATGCATTGCCAATATATAGCAAATAAATGATGTATTCTCTCCCTCTTTCTCTCTCTCTGTTTTCCTTTCTAGGCTGTCAGTGTGGGGAAACATGTAAAGGGTTACCATTACATCATAGCAAACCTGGTAAGAAGTCAGGGGAAGTCAAGGCATTGCTTGTCGTTGGCTGTTATTTTGCGACATGTTTAGTAGAATGTTTGTGTGATTTTAATAGCCTACATGAGGATAATTATGTTTTAATATTTCAAAGAAACAAGACTATTTGGTAAAAAGACACACAAAGTTATTAAGATAAGGTCTTACATTATTAGAATCAGCCATGACACACAATCAATCTCTGTCTTTTAAGCCAACAGTACTTACCCTTATTTGACATCCAGCTTGTCCCAAAGTTGTTCTTTTGTTGTTTATTAGCAGAAAAAACAAGCCATGTTTGCCAGTTACACATTAATATTCCCACCAAGGTGCCATTGTTTCTTTTCAGAAACTTCAGAATTTATACATTTGTCCTCCTTAACAAAGTCAGAGCTGCAGGTAGCTGCCAGAACTCATGTCAGTATAAGAAGTATTGCTTCAACCTTAATCCCTAAAATCTTTTCCAGAGCAGTTCTCTCTGGGACGGTGAAAAGGGGGCCAGTGAGCTCAGGTCAAGCTAGATAGACTTTTAGCAATTAGCATCCATCAACCCAGGATAACCCTCACATGTCTTTCCTCTTTACCTCTCCCAAATGGAACGCTCTCCACGACAACTTCACTATGAAGTGTCACTCTGCAAAAAGTCACACACTCAGCTGTGGGAACCACTCCATATTGTGTAGGGGTATAAATAATCAGATACACTGTTGGAGTATGTGGACTATGATTCATCAGCAAAAATTCCACACACTGTGTCGGAGGGTTTTGTATTCCACTTCCACTCTGTTCTTTCAGTGCTTGCATCATCCCTCATTTCACCTTTTCTTTCCATCTTTCTCTCAGGGATTTAAGGATATATCTCTGGAGAGGTTCATGCATGGCGGGGCCAATGTGACTGGTTTCCAGCTGGTGGACTTCAGCAAGCCCATCATTATTAAACTGATGCAGCGCTGGAACAAACTGGATCAGAGAGAGTACCCTGGATCTGAAAGCCCACCTAAGGTGAAATAAAAATATGCTGTCCCATCCTTAAATATAAGAATTGGAAAGATTTGCCACTGTAAGTTGAAATATGTGCAATGGTGGGTTTTGTTATGGAAATGTTCATATAGCAGCCCTTATTCTACCTCGGCTACTTTATACAGGAAACAAAAATGCAGAACTATACTCTACTCTTACAAATGAAACAAAAGCTCTTTTCCACTATAACACACTGTCAGTACATCTACATATATACTGGAATATTGTGCACAGATACACACACACACACACACACACACACACACACACACACACATATTTAGGGGTGGTGGCATTGGTTTGCAAATATTCTTTTGACTTGACTTCCCTGTCATGTCTGTCCAGCATGATATTCCTCCATGATGTCTCAGTCACCTTTTCCCTCTCTCTTTTTCCTTCCCCTTGTTTCCAGTTCTGTATCCAACTGCACAATTGCATCCATTGTATATGTGTATATGTGTATATGTGTATATGTCATTGTCACTCTTATTGTATATCCCTTTTCCTCTTTCTATTCACCATACTCAATGTGTTTTTTCTCTTACTACCAATGTCCCTTCCTCTGTCACATTAGTGTTCCCTTCATTTAGTCTCTCCCACTCCCCCTTCCTTTCTGTCACTGTCTTTGTCCCTCTCTCCTCCCTCAGCACACCTCTATTGACCGGGTTTTGACCTGCAGCCAATTGCGTTTGATTTGTGCATATCTGGAAATATGGCCACCTACCTATTAAAAATACATCATCCTGCTGCTATCTGTCCTTTCCTCTTTGGCTCACACTCACATGCAGTCACTCTCTGAGGAAACGCACGCTCAGTGCTGCAACTTTATATTGATGGTCATATTCTTTTATTATTGGAATGTCATTTTTCACCCAAGGACCTGTGTTAATTGGCTTATCATCATTCTTAGACTGACCTGATGAATTTTCATTAGTTGATGGCAGCTGCATTAATTGATCCGTTTACACGACAGTTGGTGTGTTAATGGAGGTAAACTTATTATGCATGTGTGTGTGTGTGTGTGTGTGTGTGTGTGTGTGTGTGTGTGTGTGTGTGTGTGTGTGTGTGTGTGTGTGTGTGTGTGTGTGTGTGTGAAAGATAGACACAGTGAACATGCTTAAAAATACAAAACCAAGGTAAACACAACTGCAGGTGCTCTCAACTTTCAGAACTTTGTGAACATATTTGATTAAGTGCACTTAAAAGGTTCTTTTCCCTCTTCCTAAAATTATGTTTTACCAATGCCTTTTGCAAACAAGGAAATACGATTTTGGTTTTTTAACACAATTACACAAAACCAGATATCTCTAGTGACAACAGATGCTTCCAAATTGCTCTAGGCTTATTGGTGCTGTGAAAAAAGTGAGCTCAGTTAGCCTTGGGCCAACTCTTAGCCTAAGGCCAAGTAGAACTCTGGTCTAATAATGTGTGGTGTGAAAAGAACTATGGGGACATGTCGCTTTCACACTGGAGACTGGATTTTGAGCTGGCTGCTTTTAGCCATCAATCAAAATCTCTTAACCCAGTAATTCTCAGCTGCTATGCTTTGAAATGAGCTCTCGTGTGCCTGGAGATTTTGTTGAAGAGTGATGAGAATGACCAGTGACCTGGCAAAGAAATGTATTAACTTCATCAAAATTCCGCCACAATGCTTATGATCACACATATTTTCTCCAAGTTATAGCTTTTTTGGGGCTAATCACACGTTTCCCCTAGTTGCATGGTCAGAATATGAATAGGTTCACAACATCTGTCTAAGCGTATTTAACAGATAATGGGGCTGCCTTTATCAATCTGTGTCCTTGTGTAAAGCATTTAATGTTTGCCAGACACCAGTGCAAAGCTAATTTTATAAATTAAATGTGTTTCCAAATGGTTTTAAAGCTTCTGTCTTAATTTTTCATTTCAATTTCTCATCTCATTTGACAACAAAAATGAATGAAAGAGCTTTGTGTTTTTCAGTGTGTTATTAACCCAGCCTCTGCTATATTATGCTACCTGATGCTCAGTCTATGGTGAGATAATTTAAAAGCATTAAAAAGCAGACACATGTACACAGTCTTTGCATTGGATTTATACATTGTTGCGTATATATTTCCTCTTTAGCTGCACACACGCATGAAGCGAATGGCCACTCGCGCTGTTGTCCATTTATATTTTTTTTGACATGTTTCAACCTTTGGGCACAAATAAGACGTGTGCTTAGCTTGACACTGGCATCATCCTCTATTGGTGCCACATTTACTTTTGTTTATTACGCTGATGTTGTGAGTCATAATGGCTTGATTATTTATTACACAACTGTTATCTGATTTGCATAATCAATATTCCAATATTACTTTACGAGTCCAGAGTACATGAATACATGAATGAATTAATGAAGACTACAACTTCTTATGCTTGCAACATCGCTTTATCTCACTCAGGTCAATTCTCTCATAAAAGTCTTCATACACATGGTGTAAAGCGTGAACGCAGCTATATACATTATAAATACACTGCTTACATTTTTTTTTATGAATATAAGCTTCTGTGTGAAAAGTGGCACATGCTTTCTTGCATACATTGTTTATAAAACTGGTCTTTGGTCTGGTATGGAATGGTAAACTTGTAAAACTAAACTTTTGAGAATGGTTGTTTGCGCAATTTTCTCTCTTTTGACTTGTGGATTTTAGCTGAAATTTGAGATTTGAACCGACCGTAGGTATATTATCCAGAATTAGGTGTTTAAAAGAAAAAGCCAATACTGTTTTCTATGTGTACCAAAGGTGTCTCTGTCCTTCCTGTGACAGAAACAGAAAACTAGTTGGCTCAGTTTTGTTGTTGTTTTCGCCTTGATTTGGATGCTATAGCCGTCATATGTCAGTTGCACACCTAAAGGCTTCTTTAGTTTCAAAGGGGAGAGATGAAAGGAGGATGACATGGTTGTGCAGCCTTCTAAAACGCACCTGGTAGGATGCAAAGCAAGGGATGTTAGTAAGAGAGTAACCTACCCGCAGAGGCATGGAGAGCATCGGCAGTCTTTCAGTCGACTTCCCTCCCGTTTTCACTTGTTTCCGTGAGGATCCGTTTCATGTGAAGGCAGCCTGCTGTGTGTTTGCCTCTCTCTGTGTTACGCTTTGTGTCTGTGTGTGGGCTGGGTGGGTTTGTTGCTGCTGAGTGTGTGGTGCTGTTCCCCACTGCGCTGTGTTACATATAATGAATTTGTCAGACAATCTGTCAAGATCACCACTACTTTTAAGAGTTTCATTAGACAGATACTGGTAATTTCTTACCCTTTCTCTTGCTTTCTATCACGTTTCAAAGGTCCCTTCAAAGTCTTTACTTCTGAAGTGCCACATCCTATTTTAGAATAAAACTACATTCCTACTAAATCTTGGGAATCCACATTTCACCATCATAGGGAATTCCCTAACAAAGTGGATTTAATTCATGGATTTAAATGTGTTTTAATGTCATTTTAATGGCCCAGTGATTGTATTTGAAAACTATAAGCCTGTCTAAAACTGGCACATTTACGGTGACGTTACATTTACAGTGATGTTGATTGATGTTCACCGGTGTTAACTGTGGAAGTCAAATAAAAATCAGAGCAGTGAGATAGATTGAGGCACAGGTCAGCATATTTGCATACTAGTGAGGATAGTTCATATGGAGTTAAAATGTACTCAGGTCTGATGCAATAATACAGCTGTTACCAGATCAAATTGGTTCTCATTTTAGGCACAGCCCTGCAACACTAGCATATTCTACTTTGGCTTTGTAAATCACAGAAAGCATTTTTTCAGACAATGTGTGCTGTGTAGAAAAGAGAAAAAGACAATATGAATGTTTTGTTTTAATGCTACTGAGCATCAGACACATGATGTGACGTGATTTTGCTTTAAAATGACTGGACTGGAATACTGTTTTGGAAATATTTCTTTTTAAGGAATAGTTTATCACCCACCACCAAACTTCAAATCACATCACTTCAAAAAGCTGTGACTCTTGAGTTGTATATTAATAATATATAATAATAAGATATTTTTAATTTTGTTTATTTGAGAAATTATTATTTAGTTTAGTAGTTTCTAGAAACACACAATTATCGACTTTCAGACTATCATTTAAACTGTTATGTAGATCTAAACTTTTATGTAGATACACTAGCACCCTGAGTAAAGTCAGTGTCAGTTTCCACACAGGGTCTTCTTAAATTTTCAGAATGAATTGTATGACAGGACTAATCTCTGTCATACTGTGTACTGACATAGAAGAAGTATTTATTTACCTGTCTAAAAAAGTTAAAAAAGTTAAAAAAAAATTATAACATTTCTTATCCGGTCTCTTCTTCCGTCCTGTTTTTCCTCCATTCTTTAGTATACCTCAGCTCTAACGTATGATGGTGTCCTTGTGATGGCCGAGGCCTTTCGCAGCCTTCGCCGTCAGAAAATTGATATCAGTCGCCGTGGCAACGCTGGTGACTGCTTGGCCAATCCAGCTGCTCCCTGGAACCAAGGAATAGATATGGAGCGTGCACTTAAACAGGTTGGTACAAGTTTAATGTTGTATAGTTTAGTCAAGACAGCTTGCAAAATGCTAAGACAGATGTTCACACACACACACACACACACACACACACACACACACACACACACACACGCACAAAAGCAATGCGTAAAAAAGCTGTCATGAAAAAGGGAAAAAATGTTCCAGAAATCAATGCCGACATTTATGTGTTATAAATTCTTGTTGGGACTTTGATGGAGCACCCACCAGACGCACACACTTGCTGTAACACACAAACTCGTATTGCTATACTTGTGGGGAAATTGTAATGACTTTCATTTCCTTTCATTACTCAGGTACTTACCATAGCATTAACAATAAGCACTATACAGTATATCTTTCTCCACCCCTTACCCTAACTTGATAGTCACAATTTTAACCTTAACTCAAACCATGTCTTCACTCTCAATTCCTTGTCAACCTTGTGGGAACAGATGTTTTGTTATCTGATAAATTATTTGCATTATATGAACTATTCATATTATATTTCGGGAAGAAAATCCTTGGTGCTACATAATCATAATCCTCAAGATCTACTTAAAATCAAACCCCATTTTTGATAATATCTATGGTCGCCATTCTTTCTGCAATAGCCATTAAATGTATTTACATCCAGTAATTATCCCTCTATACTATTGATGGTCACCATTCTTTTCTGCATTAGCCATTGAACGTATTTACATTATACGTAATTATCCCTCTATAGCAGTTTTCATTGTAAGAAGGGGGGTCCGCGATTCTTTCACTGGATTCAGATTGCCTTCCTAAGCACAAGAACTAACAGGAAATGATGCATTACTGTTTGTAATATTATCCCATTGTTACTGCTAATGTAGTCTCGCTTTGCCAGACCTATCTACACAGTGCTGCAGAGGAAGCTCTGGCTAGTCCTTCCTGGATAGGACAATTAATGGTCAGGGGTTGTTTGCATATCTTTAAATCAATTACAATTATCTTTACAATCATTCCCTGAACGAACCAAGCAGGCCTACCTTGTTGTATGATCCAAATGTTCCTTAAAATTTAGCATTTTCAGCCTGTAATGTTGCTCACAGGTTCAGGTAAATATTGCTTGATGCGACCGGAGTTTAAAGTTAACTCAAAGAAAGAGGAAAGTGAGAAACATCCGGCGGAACTTCCGAAACATTATTTTAAGGTATAAAAGAATCTTTGGTGTTGCTTTAAATCTGTTAAACTACTTGTAAAAGACTGCTTGTTTGGCTGCACTGTAAACAGATACTAAACTTCTTTTCAATTCCTGACAAGTAGCTGCTCAAGGAGTGTTCCTCCAGAATTCTTGGACTTTGTCTTACAGTCAGTAACTTTGGGTGTTGCCAAATCAATCTAGACTGAAATCCTAAGGATTACAACTTTAAAGTGCTTTGTCTTTATTTGTCAGCAGTCCTTACTATCATTGTTGCTATAAATTCAGGTGCGCATTCAGGGCCTGACTGGGAACATTCAGTTTGATCACTATGGTCGGAGGGTCAACTATACCATGGACGTGTTTGAACTGAAGAGCAACGGACCACGCAAGGTAGGCTCCCTCCTCATGGCTTAGAAACAAAGACAAACAACACACTCATGTGTGCTGCATGTTTATTTTTTCATCCCTCATGGTGGTTGATTGTTCAAAATTAATAAAACTATTATTTACTGGTTAATGATCTCCATTATTCTCAATAAATAACTGTATTGCTGCAGTTTTAGATATCTTTAGATAACTGCAGTTGAACCATTGCAGCCAGAGTTGTAATAGCTTTTTGGAGTGTACATTGGGGAAGAGCTCCCAGTCAACCTGGAGGTACATAACACTCTGCAGTGACATAAATAAGGACAGTTTGAACATAATCCTTCGTCATAATAGCAAAAAGTAGGAGGAGAAGGCTCAGGTTGCAAGAACTTATAATTTCTCTTTACTGGAAAAGAAAAAGTATACATGCAGTGCCTATAATTAAGAAATAACACCATGTTCCAGCTTCTCAAGTGTTCCTTCGACAGCCATGTGTGTTTATTGAAAGTTCTTGGCTCGCACTCAATGTTTCTCAATATCTTCTACAGTTCCAATGGGAAATCTGTTGGAGTGAGCTCATTCTGTTGACACTTTTTTTTTTAAACTTTTCTCACATAGGTTCCATTCTTTTTTATATCTTTTTTTTTATTTGTGTTTTTGTCTATCTTGATTTTATTGTGAGCATTTTATATTTCACGTTTGCATGAATTGCACCATAAAGACTGATTGATTAGATGAATGTTTTTCTTTTATCACTCATTCTCGCTCTGTTATCACTCTGTTCCTCTCAGATTGGCTACTGGAACGACATAGACAAACTTGTGTTGGTCCAGAATGAAAATGCTCTGTCCAATGACAGCACGTCGATGGAGAACCGGACAGTCGTCGTGACAACCATCATGGTAATGTACCATCAGACTGCTTTCATTTCTGCATATGGGTTTTGTTTGATATTTGGGTTAGGCTGTCCTTCAACACTCACAATGCGGGTATCCAATTCACCTAAACCTTGCTTTCACCTGAGTTTTCAGCTCACATCTATCTCATGTAGAGGCAATTTGTGCATATGTGAATGACACATCAGGTGCACAACAGGTGATTAATACCCCATGTTACATGTTCAAAATTCTTTATTTTTTTCTTTATTTGCAAAGCACGATCAGGTGCACGTACAGAGAAAGGGAGGGAGGATGATAAGCTTAGCTTTTAAGGAAAATTAGTTTGACAAAGAAATAGTGTAAACAAAATTGAGCAGTCCTAATTGGGTTGAAACAATGGGTACAGCGTTAAGGTAGTTAGACAGTACTAGGTGCAGTAATGACCAATGCATTACAGGCATGGTTTTGCTGCTGTAGTGCAGTGGTTTCCAATCTGGGGTTTGGGACCCCTACAGGGAATTGTAGGACACATCCAAGGGGTCAAAAAATGATTAATAACACAGAAAAGGAGAAAACAATACATAGGTATTTCCACTTCAGGAAATTCTGTTAATTTCTTCCACTCATTTCTGCTTTTTTACATTATTCAGGTAAAACAAAGAAAAATGTCACTCTTGGTCATAAGCAGTAGATTTATACAGTATGCAACCAGTATTCATCCATTGCAATATGCATTGCTTTATTTTGAGGGGTCACAAACCAAAAAGGTGAGGAAGTCACTGTACAAGCTATAGATAGAGTTCAGGTTTGAGGCAGGAGTTTACTTTAGTGGCCTAATAGGATACTTTCAATGTCAGAAAGCCAGGGGATGAAGTACAACATGTGGATGTGATATGGTAGAGGTTTTGTTAATGTCAAAAGGAAACTCAGGTTGGAGCAGAATGAGCTGTACGAGTTGAAGAGAGCTCTCAGAGCACAGCCAAAAGGGAGTGGCATTTGTCCAGCTGGAAGATTAAACTAATAGCTCATTAGTAGGCAAATCTAAAACTGACCTCAGATCACCATTTAGAAGTGACCTCAGTCCAGTCTCCTCTAATGGCTTTCACATAGACACT
The DNA here is from genome assembly GCF_031162955.1 of Sander vitreus. NCBI lineage: Eukaryota > Metazoa > Chordata > Actinopteri > Perciformes > Percidae > Sander > Sander vitreus. Next base: position 18,309,839 of record NC_135857.1, on the reverse strand, counting down.
GGTCTGCAGCCCAGTATAATTACTTCTCTTTCTTCTACAAACACGGATAAAGGAGGGCTAATCGGTGGATTTGTGCACATCCTCTGCTTACATTTGATTTCACTTCACCCATCTGCAGCCTTTTTATGGTGGCCATCCTCTTCCTGTAAATGCAATTAGTCTAATTCAATTGGGCATGAAAATGATGCAAGTGAAAGCAACTCAAAAGACTAATTTCAGCCGAGTGATAAAACAAGCCACAGAGGCTTGAGCTTTGGCAATTCAGCATTTTGCTTCAAGCCACGTTGCTTCTTCTTTCAGCAAACTCCTTAGTCTGACCAAAACACCTGTAGTTGTACTGTAGTACTCATACAAATACCTATAAATGGACCAATGTTCAAAGATGTTGATTTAATATTATAATTAGTCTACAGTGCCTCGAGTGGCCAGAAGTCAGAACTGCAAAGAGGAAAACAACCACACATGCTGCAGGAAAGAGTTCAGAAAAATGAATTCAGCTGGGCTAAATGTCCCCAGTGACAGTCCTGCCTCCAGACATGCACACTTCAACTGGCAATATGTTAAACCTCAGTGTGTGTGTGTGTGTGTGTGTGTGTGTGTGTGTGTGTGTGTGTGTGTGTGTGTGTGTGTGTGTGTGTGGTGGGCTTGTTAACTATACTTGTGGGGTCCCGACAGCTTTGTGGGGCCAAAATGCTGGATCCCACAAGTTGAAAGGGCTGTATAAGGGTAGAAGGGTGAAGACTTGGTTTTAGGATTAGGGATAGAATTAGGTTATGGTTAAGGTTAGGGTAAGGGGCTAGGGAATGCATTATGTCAATGACGGGTCCCCACAAAGATAGTGCCACAAACGTGTGTGTGTGTGTGTGTGTGTGTGTGTGTGTGTGTGTGTGTGTGTGTGTGTGTGTGTGTGTGTGTTGCCAACAGCCAGGCCCAAGACAAGCAAATACAAACACATCAACACATTCAAATACATTAAAGGGCAAGTTATTATTCTGTGACAAAAATCCTATTTTGAATGTGTATATTATGTTAATATACCATTACTTATATCACACTGTTGTTTTCCCTGTGGCTGTTTGGCTTGTGTCTCTAATTACATTAATTTGATGTGGTTATAAAAGAGATGAGTGTGCAACTCAGAGTTTGGCGTTACTGCATAAGTTTTTTTCGATGCGTGTTCCTTTCCTATTTCTTCTCACCCATGTCTGTCTGACAACGCCACTATCCTCTCTCTCTCTCTCTCTCTCTCTCTCTCTCTCTCTCTCTCTCTCTCTCTCTCTCTCTCCTTCTCTCCCTCTCTCCCGCTGTCTTTCTTTAACTACATTCCTCAACCCCACACCTCTTGATTTTAACTCCATGCCTCTTCCACCTGCATATTTATCTGTGGATGGTGACCTCAGCAGGCCTTGGCTAACGTTAGCTCAGTCACCTCCTCCTCTTTGCAGCCTCTGATGATGAGGAAGCCACTTCTGCGACACTGAATCCAGGTCTGCAGACAGAGCGACAGACTGAAACAAAGACTCACCTGAGTCGCAGACCCACGGGAAACACAGACAACAGACGGACTGAGCGTCTTTAAAACTCTGTACAAAAACTCAGTGTGCTCTGTTTTTGTTTTGATTGCTTTGATTGCATAAATAAATATGCATATTTGTTTTTTGTTTTCTTTTTAAGTTATTTTCTTTGTTCAGAAGTGGTTTGCACTGCATTGACATGGAAGAAATGGCAAAAAGGGACTGAAGATGCATTGAGCCTGTGAGGTACTGGGATGCCTTGCTCGCTGTGCTCCTGTCTTCCTCTCATGACAAAAGCCATGGACGAGAGCTCTACCAGGGATTCTGTGGCGGCTGTCAAGATTTGACATTTGGCCACACAAAATCACCAGACCATCAGACAGCCATGTTAATTCAGATTTTTTTTTCACTTCCTTTGAGGACACCACAATCACCACCGCCTTCTCTGCTACACTACAGAGAACCGGCAGGAAAAAATGACCTCACCAAAATGTCTTATTTTATCTATCTTTCTATAAATGTTGTTTTGTATATTTTCGGAGGAGAGTGATGTGTGGACAGGTCCTCGTATAAGTTCCTACATTTTGCAGCCCTCAACTTTCGATACCGCTCTCCGTCTATCTTCATCTTTCTGCTCCGCCACTCTGTTAATCTACTCAGTCTTGCTTACTCAGCCATTTCTCCTCAACTGTATTCAGTTCCAGTGAGAGCTCCACGCTTGAATGGAAAGGTATTCAACACTATATCACTACACTTCACATTATAATGGTGCCGTTATAAATGTGTTGACTTGTCTATAATGTAACTTTCACACTAGCATTGTAGCAAAGTGCATTAATGGGAACTGATTGTTAAGCCTGTTGGCATTTGCCATGTACACTTACAGTACATCCCTGATGACATGACAATCTCTTGTTTTTTGCTTTTGCTTCGGCCCTAGTTAACTGCAACATACACAATGCTCCTTGTGCTTCTCCTAGTGATTTGTATGGTTAATTGGCTTTAATATAATATTAAATTATTAAAAAAAAATCTTTAAATGTATTTTTTTATTATGGATCGATTACCAAAAGGTGTAGCACACAGAGCTTTAAAGAAACCTGTACAGTCCACTCACTGTTACATTTTCTCACACAGTGTGTTTATAAATGAAAGGTCAATGTTCCTATCCCACAAGGCTCTTCATTAGGTTGCAGGACACTCATACATAGAGCTGAAGGTAGGAAATTGACATTAAGGAGGTACATTATTTTTGTGATCATATAAAGTAGGTCAAATTACATAAATGGAAGACAAAAAAAACAAGTTCAGCTAAAATGTATAAAACAACAAACAGTGTTGTGGATGCTGGTTGACTGGCTGATGGATTGAGTGGGTGTTGGTTCAATCATTATAGACAGACAACAAGGCTTTTTTTTCGGCTGGCTGGTTAGTTACCTGGTGGACTGACTTTCTCAGCAGCTGACTGTCTATGTGGCTGGCTGACTTTCTGGGAAAAGCTTTTGAACTGGCAGGTTGACTCGGTTACAGACCAACTGGCATTGTGACTAACAGACTGGGTACTCACTGACTGACTGCTGAACTGCCTTGCTCTCTTTATGGTTGAATAATCATACTGACTCACTGGCCAAATATGAGACTGGGCAGATGATCATGTACTAGAATTGCAGTAATGAATGAATGAACTGATTGACCAATTTGACTGACTGAAATAGGCTGTGACTAACTAACTGCCTGGCTTGCTTCTTTGGTCATCTGAATGAGTGGCTCGCAGGCTTATTAAATGTCTCGGTGGTTGCCTACATGTAACTCGTACTTGAAAGTCTGGCCTGTTAAATGCTGAACTGATTAAACATCCGGCTGGCAGCCTGAATTAATGACTGGACAGTTAGGTGACTGTCCAGTCGGGTGCCTGTCTTTTTCACTGGCTGGCTAACTGGCTTACATAGCAAGTCCTGTCTGCCTTTTGGCTCCTGTGTGAAGTGTTTCATGTCTTATCAGCCCCAACCATTTGCTTCTACAAAGCAGTTCTCCCTCCTTCCCCCACCCGTTTTCCCTCTCTGTCTTCTCTTGCTTTCCTTACTCCTTTCCTCTACCTTTTTCACATTGTCATGTTTTCTATTCCTTTTCATCTCTCCTTCACACTTTCCCTTTTTTCAGTTCCTATCTCTCTTCTATTCTCCCTATAGCCATCACTGTTTATATTCTGATCTGCTCCTTCATCTTTCTTCTGTAGTTTTATGCAGCCAACACTCCTCCCATCTTTCTCTCCATCCACATTTCCCCCTGTTTCTCTTCACCATGCCCTCTCTTTCTTTTCCTTTTAACCGCCTGATCTTTGATTTCTTTTCCTCCTCTTTCCTCCCCTCTTCTCGCCTGTAATTTCTCGCCATTCCCTGACTTATGATGCAATATGTAACACCCAGACATGATAAAGTAAATACATGTACTGTTATCAAGTACACACACAAACACACTCACACACAGCATTTGCATTATTAGCTTCACACCAAGACAAAGGCTTCTGGGTCAAACTGATAAGAAACCTTAAGGAGGCTTTAAAGTAAAACCGTGCCACTGTTGGTTGAGCTCCCACTGGTATGTATGTGTGTCTGTTTCTGTTGCTTACATGATACTATTTTATATTAAGTAGCCCACTCTGATTTCCAATGTTGTAGTAAAGTAAAGTACAAATACTTGTAAGAAGGCTATTTTGCTTCACTTTTCATTTTAAATCATTGAATTTCAACGGTGAACCATTTTATTTTGCAACCATCTCCATTTCCGTCTCCTCCATCAAATTACGCTGATGTTTATCATGTTAGAAAGTCAAGTGTTTGAAATCAGCAGTCTTGTATAAAGTACTTACTTATGCCCCCTGTATTTTAAGGAAGAACATTTATTTATTTACAATACATTATTCATTCACAAAGAAAATTGGTGTCCTTAAAGGTTGGATTTTTCCTCATTTTTTAAATTAAGGCATTAAGATCAATTTCCAAAAGATGATTTTTTTTTTTTATTCCTCTTTTTAGTCAACTTTAGCATGGGTTCATAAACTTATGAGTGCCACTGTATTTGTTGCTATTTGTTTATGCACAGGGAAATGGAAATGCACATCCAAAGGTTTTTGACAGGTGCTGGAATTGTAGCTTAACTTTACATTTTCAAACGTACACACCATTTAACAGGAAGAAAACTGAGTTGCTGTAGAAACTGATGATGAATTTACTCTCTGGATTTAGAAACAGGAAAAGTCTTCAGCATGCTAACATGCTTAAAATGAAAACGATAGCATGTTGATGTTTAGCAGATGTCACATTTACCATGATCACCATATTATTCAAGTGTGTTAGCATGCTAACCTTCTTTCACAAGACTGAATCATGTTTGCATTTGGAAACATGTTAGCCTATTACTATATTTGAAAAAGGATTTAAAAATGATGGCTCTCTTTTTTACCTTTCAGTCGCACACAATTGCACAATTAAATGGTTTTATTTCAAGTTTGTTTACTAAAGAGAAAGCAGATTCATTTATAAATCCATCCTCCCTTTGTATGTTTTGTTTGTATAGTTTCCAGTGTAACATTTTTCTAATCCCACTGCATGCTTTCATCTGATCTAGACTTGTTTCTCAATTTCCCGGATTGAAGATTGTTCTCTCCAGATCTGTGTCAGAGTGATTTTATTGCTCATTTTAACCCTTTTGAAACATGTCTAAATCCTCTATGATTAAACTGTATATAATATGTTTTCAATGTGAATCAATTTCCTGAATGAAAAATTCAACCCAACATATGCTATCATCTTTTATTGTGTTGTATAATCTTCCTAAACTGTTTCTGTTGGGAGCGTTGGATATTATTAAAGCCTGTTTGATTAAGATTGATGAGATTAGTCTTTGATTAAAAAGGGTTTGATAGCATTGTAATAGGCTTGGTTTCAGTTGGATTACAGGGTGAGCAGCCTCAGGCATAATACCATAACTCACTGCTTCTGATGGATGCGCTGTCACTCTAAAGTGTGTGTGTGTGTGTGTGTGTGTGTGTGTGTGTGTGTGTGTGTGTGTGTGTGTGTGTGTGTGTGTGTGCGTGTGTGTGTGTGTGTGTGCGTCATCCCAAATACATCCACCATCTCACTAGACAACAGTAACTCCCTCTTTGCTTTCATCTTTATTTACTGCATGCACAGAAATCATTCTACCTCTTACGACACATTACCAAAGCAGCAGCCTCCCTCTCTTTTTGTCCTCTTCCCCTGTATTTTCTCCCTCTCTTGTAAATTTCTCTCCTCTCAGCATTAGAGTTGCAGTCAGCTGCATGTTCCAGCAGAAGCATGTAGAGTCAGATGAAAGCAAAAAAACAAGGCACTTGAAGTCAGAAAGACACAATATGAAACATCTACCTCAGACATGGCCTTTATGAAAAAAAAAGCTTTAATTTTAATCCCATTATTATTAACTCTGCAACGGTTTCTATCAAGTTTTGAGTAGCTGTTGTGTTTTCCTGGCACAATAGTTTGTCTGTGAGGTGTTTATAGTTAATGTGGACTACATAAAGATGTGTGTGAATTTCAGTTTACCTTCTCTGTTCTTCATGCATTGTTAAATATCTTATTGAGGCTTGTGTCCAGTTTAATTTGCCAGTTTAACTGCTGGCTTCTCTTAATAAGTTTTCATTTTCCTTTTTTTAATAGTTGCTGCTGTCATGTTCCTCCAAACAATTGTGTCTTTCTCCCCTTATGCTGGTTTTGTAGGAGGGTCCCTATGTGATGCTGAAGAAGAACTGGGAACTCTATGAAGGCAACGATCAGTTTGAGGGATACTGTGTGGACTTGGCCTCGGAGATCGCCAAACACATTGGAATCAAATACAAGATCTCCATCGTACCAGATGGGAAATATGGAGCCAGAGATCCAGAGACAAAGATATGGAATGGCATGGTTGGAGAGCTTGTGTATGGGGTAAGTTTGGATGGAGAATATTTAGACTCTATCAATTATTTTGTTATTTTTACGGTTAATCATTTATTTGTTTAGTCTATTTAATGTAAGAAAAACTGTGAAGAAAGTCCATCACTACTCTCAGATCCCAAGATGATGTCTTCAAATTGTTTGTTTATTCAATTTGATTCAATTCCACATCAACTTCAGTTTATTCATAGTTCATATCACCCAAAGATTCTCTGGCACATTTCAGAGGTTAAAATACATTACATTTATTATAAGCATAACTTGAAGCATAAACTGAATTTTCATGTACGAGTAGACACACAGAATCACAAACATACAGGTAAGAAAATGAATACAACACAAATAACATGTTTTATTTACTGCATTGCAGTACAACATCACAAATTATGGCCTCAGACACATTGTGTTGAATCAACACTTCTCTGGCACAGAGTTAACATAACTTCAACATTGTAATCTTATAATGTCATGTATACTGCAGGGCTATTACATTGTATTAAACTGTTCATGCTCCTGCTATTGTGACCCCACCGCAGGGCATAATGCAACAGCTGAAAAAAATGCTCAAAATAACTCTTATGCAGTACATTCATTTGTCACGAGCTCTGCGTTTCCTTAGTTACCATGTAAGTTTCCTGCAGAGATGCTGTGTCATTGAGGCTTCAGTTATTTCTTGAGAATTTGGCAAGCTGGCTAATTATGCCGTCGACACCCATGCACGGTCTGAGATTTCACATTGCTGTCTCGATGCAAACTTTATCAACATGCAGGAGACAATGTCAGTCGTCACTTTGCGGAAGAGTGAAAGTGGAGACTTTTGCTGCAGAACAGTGACATAATTAATTAGCCTCCAGAAGGTGACACAGCAAAACCGCTGCATTGACTAATCAGGTTTGATTTGTTCCCAACACTTGCCACACGGAGGAAGTACATTTGAAATATTTCAGCACTTTGTCCTCTTCTTTATGTCTTTATGTTCTTTACTCTCTGTTTATCTGACTTTCTTCTCCCTTTCTTTCATGTTGTGTACTTCTGTCTCCTGCCTTCTATCCCTAATTTATTTGATTTATCTGTCTGTAGTGCGTTGTGGGTTTTTGATATTCCTCTGCCCTCTCCTCCTCCTACTTCCTTGCTTTTCTTTTGCAGTTCATTCTCCTTCCATTGTAGCATCCTAACTCGTTGTAGCGAAGGAAAACTTGTTATTTGATATTCATTTATTGTAGCCTTTTTCAGTTAAGACTGCAGATGTTGTTTAGTCACACGCAAATACTCGGAAACAGATACTCTGCTGTGCTGAATGAATGATGCTATTGACTCGTCTACAGATTTTGCATGTGTGTGTTATTGCAGACAAATTTATATTCTGGCAGTGTCACTTTTGTGCCTAAGTATGAATTACTCATTCTCTGCCATTCTACTGGTTTTCCCTCTATCTCTTCTGTCTCTTTCAACCCTTCTCTCTCCCCCCTTTTCTCTTCCCCTGCTTTACCACTTCCATTTCTTTGCCTCCCTAACCTTTATCATTCCCCTTCTTATGTATGCTCCTACTTCAAAATCCAATGATATGTACTGTGATTGTCTACTTCCCCTGCCCTTTGTGTTTTAACTTGTATTTCTCCTCCCTTTATCTTTGTCTTCACTTTCCCCTTCTGCAGACAGGGGAGTTCACAGAGAACCCACCATCACTCTCTGCTTTACATAAAGTTGCTGTACATCACCTACCACTACCATATGACAGAACTAAAGTAAACTCACACTATTCTACCCGCTCCTCTTTGCAGAAAGCAGAAATTGCTGTGGCCCCGCTGACCATCACTCTGGTGAGAGAAGAGGTGATCGACTTCTCGAAGCCCTTCATGTCTCTGGGAATCTCCATCATGATCAAAAAGCCCCAGAAGTCTAAACCAGGTGTTTTCTCTTTCCTGGACCCGCTGGCCTACGAGATCTGGATGTGCATAGTGTTCGCTTACATTGGAGTCAGTGTTGTGCTGTTTTTGGTAAGTGATTATTACAAACCAGAAGTCAGCACTTGAGTTGGATTGCAGGGCTGTAGCAGTGTGAAGTGTTTTTAAAGCTTACAAATGAAAGAACAGAGATCTTATTTGGCTCACAGGCTAAAAATATGTCTCAACTAATGAGCTACAGCACATGGTGCCCAGTCTGACGTTGGAGATCCTTATACTGTAGGACACATTTCCTGCTGATCAGAAAACAATTTGGTCAATTTTATTAATATAGATAAAGGAGATGAAACCTTTGTCCATGGCAGCTTTTACTGCTGGATTCACTTTTCTGATGATATAATAACTCAGTGCTCATGCATCTAAATGTTTCTGAGGGTACACCTTGTGTCTGTTTTAAGGATTATTAAAACCCTTCAGTACATTAATGCAGTTAATAACTTTTCAAGTATGGCGACATTGCCTTTACCCACTTAACTGTAATGACTTTTACAATGTTGAAGATAATGTCTGTGCAGGAATCGTTAGATACTTAAAGGTGTCCTAACTGAAAAATACCACCACAGACAGCTCTGTATGCAAGATATGCAAATACTTAATGTGAGACATGTAAGTTCACATAGTCAAGATCATGCCGGCATAACTCCTATGACACCGTGTGTCTGCATATTCAAAGAAACATTTTTCTCTTGCACAACAGTTACAATAAATGTACCCTCTATGGCTTTGTGTCTGTGTTATTTAGCTGAATATAATCCCCCTCTCTTAATTTACTTCAGTCTGTATTAAAATAAGACCCTACTTTATAGACCTCTAAATGATCTATAACAATTATTTATTCCTTCTCTCTCCCTCAGGTGAGTCGCTTTAGTCCTTATGAGTGGCATGCAGAGGAACCAGAGGAGGGCACAACAGAGCTGGGCCCCACTGACCAACCTCCCAATGAGTTTGGCATCTTCAACTCCCTCTGGTTCTCGCTGGGAGCCTTCATGCAACAGGGCTGTGACATCTCACCACGGTGAGGAAGGGAAATGGTGTGTGTGAGACAGAGTGCATTTGTGTGCGTGTCTGAGACTGAGAGGATAAGAGATAGTTTTTCAGTAGGTATACAGGATGTGTTCATAAGAGCGTGTGTGTGGGCTGGGGATAGTGTGTGTGTCTGCAACGCGCCTTGTGTCTGTCTAACTGTCTGTAATGTTAGAGTGCTTTAGTATTAGGCTGTAGAGATTCAGACTGTGGACCATGTGAATCACCTCTCTTAGCACTATTTTAGGTTCCACTTAACTGGACTGCTTTTCCGAGACAGTGTGTTTAAGAAGATGTCCCAGAAATACACACATAGACACAAACATGTGCCACTGAAAAAAGACATGGAAGTGAGAAGGAAACACCTGCACATAGTCCAGCGGTCATGTCCATATGGGTGTGCAGTGGTGGGAGATTTAGCAGTTTGCTAGATGTGTATGAATCTTTAATGCACCACTGAAGAGGCTGTCCAGCTGTATTTTTAGAATATTTATAGGAATATGGCATTTTATTATTGATAACCTGAGAATGCAGTTTAGTGAAATATTTATAGACATCATACTTAAGGCCATTTGGGAGTAAATCTAAGGAGAGAAGCAGATAGACGATCAGCTGAAAGAAGGAAAAGGTGTGATCGGTTGAGCAAAATGTGAATCATAGGAAGTGGTAGCAGAGATGTGAATGGACACGTCTTACTTCATCATAGACATGGAGACGATGTGGTCAGTGGTTCCTATTGTGTAGCAGATATGACATTTTGAATTCTGTATCCAAACATCATCATGTGCAAGATTCTTGTTTGTCTTGACTTTTGTTACACTCTTATTGAGAAGCACTGCTGTGATGTTTTGCCCTTAATGTAGGCAGAAGCATGTTATAATGATAAACCCACTTGGCTGAAGCTTCCTACATTTTGTTAACTTTCCATTTAATTCCATACAAACTGTTGTTATTGCTCTCATAAATAATTAAAGCTTTTACGCTAAAACACATCACTGCCTGTGCAGAAGGAAATAGGGTTTATTTTGTAGGTCTTCCGAATACTAAATGTTCAATATTATAATGTATATATTTTAACCCCAGAAAGCCTAACTCCCTTTTCAATATCAACTTTAGTTAATGTCCAGGCTCACTGACATACATACAATCTTTTTCTCATCTCAAGGACTTTGCTTCTGCTTTTAAACCTAGTTTTAGCCCCAGTGTCTCTCAAACATTTCTGCTGCATTACCATTAGCATTTCACTTTTGGCAAAAGGACAAAAGTTCTACATCAGCGGCCCAAACATCACTTTATTTCTCCTCCTCTTTTGCTCTACTGCCCTTCTCCTTCGCTCTTTCATCCATCTCTTTCATGCTCTATCTTTTCCTTTCTCCCCCACTCCCTGACACCTGGCGTCTCCCACTCCTTCCCACTAACTATACTGTGACTGACAAGCCAATTCTAGCCCCAACACACAATATGGAAAACACTCTCACCAGCTGCACGCACACATACCAAAACACACAAAAATACACAAGATGTGCACTTGAATACACAGACATTTCACACTCTCCTTACACACACATGCAGACCTATTCATTACTTGCAAGACTTGTTATAGATGTGTGTGCATAAGCTACAGCTGTCATAGCGATAATGTGATAGTTAACATGGAGCCAGTGTTCGTCATACAAATCACCCGGCCCTGTCACTTCCAATATAGCACAACTCCTCTGTAGGCCAAGATTACTGCAGTCTTAAATGCCGGATTATATACGTAGAATGAGAAGTCTGTCACTTGTGTACTTTTTCTTCATGCTTTCAAGGAGGTTTCAATTCAAACTTAAGTCTGGGATGTCTTTCTTATAAATGCAGCAATAATGATTTATCATGTAAATTCAACATGAGGGGCCCTATTTTAACAATCTGAAACGCAAGTATCAAACGCAAGTAGCTTTGTGGGCGGATCTTGGGCGCTGTTGCTATTATACCAGCGGGAAAATGACTCTTGCGCCCGACGGAAATCTAAAATGGGTTGGTCTGAAGTAGCTACATTACTCATAGGTGTGGTTTGGGCGTAACCTGCAATAAACCAATCAGAGCGTTATCTCACATTCCCTTTAAAAGCAGGCGCGCTTGTTCCATGGCGGATTGCTATTATAATGGTTGATTTTTCTAGGCGCACTCTCTTAATACATCCATGGGCGCACGCCCAAACATACTTTTCGATGTTTTGGGCTCATTCTCACTGAATCACGCGGTTATGAATGCATGTTGATATTTTTGCAATGTAGTCTAACATTAGACTGAGATTACCTCACTATAGACGATGCAGCTCTTCTGTCTCTCCTCTCCCGTGCTGCTGCTGGGGCATTTGGGTTAAGTGGCATCGGCACATGCAGTTCAACATCACATCTCCTTAAGTCCTCTAATAGTTCCTCATTTATGTCATCAACACATCCATGATTCATGGAAATGTTGTGTAAAACAAGGTCATATTTTTCCCTGTATTTATGTATGGTTTGCAAAAATTGCAACTGCTAGGTCCGTGAGATGAGAGACGCAAAGTGTATGTGTGGTGTGTACACTCTACGTTACGGTAAACATGCGTCCTTAAAATAGCATCTGAATAACGCGCCACTTACTTTAGACTAGGTTTTTCCTGGTCTATGGCAGAACTGTTTTCTAAACTGCAAAATAGCACTAGAGAATGTTTGCGCCGGAACACGCCTCCTCTTTTTGCTGAACCGCCCCCGGGAGTGCAAGTTCATTCCCTAATTTACCGACGTGAGTCTGTCGAGGGAAGTCAGCTGTGCGTCGGATGCAAAATAGGAATGATACATGCGTCGGTGTACAAAGTCAATTGTGCTGGGTGCAAGATAGGGCCCGAGGTCTCATCTATCATCACAATGTCAGTCTCATGAGATAAACCATATTGCAAAGACTGGTGTTACAGCTGTAATTAGTGGTGTGGCTCTGCTCCCAGCATGAACAGGGAGCAAATTGATGGAAACATGGCAGATTTGGATTGGGGTATGCAACCCCCTGGTGGGTACAGAACAGAGCTTTGGAGATGCACATCTCTAAAATGTAATGTGTAAATGTAATTGACAGTATGGGGACATACAAGTTAACATAAGCTGAATTACAGTTTTCTTATGAGGAGGAGGCCAAGGAAGGGGTGAAAGAACAGCACATGACAATGGTGGTAGCACAAATATAAAAGTAACACTAGCACTCTAAACCACACATTTATTAAAATTAGATTATTATATAATTATTACATTTATTGTAGAAATTATTTTTTTTGTCCAATAGCCTTGTACCTACAGCTATAATCAATATTTTTATTATAACAATGTATTAGATAACAATGTACAAAAACAATGTGACAATGTGAAAAGTGTCATAATGATGAACCTGCAGAGAATTGTCACCTGAGCTGAATCTGCAGCTCCCCTTGGGTTTACAGAGCTTTAAGTGAGTTTCAGTTCATTGTTTAGCAGTTTAAACTCTAAGGCTATGTTTAGATGGAAACGATCTGAAGAGAAAGCGCAAAAGTAGCGTTGCGTTTTCACTTTTTAATCCGCATTTAGACGAGCATTATGGGAGGGAAATCTGCGTGCATATAGTGACGCAAAAGTGTGTGAAATGCGATCCACCAAGTCCGCACGCCTGCGTAGAACCTCCTCCTACTTGTCTCCCTCTCTTCCTCCTCTCTCCCTCTCCTCTCCCTAGTAGCGCGAAGCGAACAACAAAAGCTGACAATTTTTTCTGGACAGACGAGGAGGTGGAGTTATTGCTCCAAACAATGCACACACAGACACACACGCAGCACACACACGGCACACACACGGCACACACACACGGTACACACACGGCACACACACGCGGCACACACAGTGCGTTTTTACCCTTTAGACGGGAACATGACGGTGGAGTGTTTTTAAGATTTCCATTCTGGAGGGTGGTTTCACTTTTTTGCGTTTTTAAGCCCCAAAAATGCCTAAACGAAAGGCACATCTGATAAAATATTTTGTCGTTTTCACCCGCTAGCGTATTCATGTAAACAGGACCTACAAACCCACTGGGGAACACAGTGGAGCACTTAGCAGCTTAAGAGCCAGATATTTCCCTCAGGAGTTGACCAAAAACAAAGCTACTGTAAAAGAGAGTTAATGTTGGACATACATTCACCAGGTGACCACAAACATGATTACAAATAAATGATAAAAGGTCCTCCGTGATTGCTGGATGTGTAAAAAAGCAACTGTTTGTTAATAAGTCTGCCATATCAACCTAAAAGGTGACAATATGTCAATGTTCTTTTCGCAGCTTGTTCATGCTGCCCCCAAGTGGCCAAAAAAAGTCAATTATTTTAGGTTTAATTTGGCTCCACAATGGTGGTAGCAGAGGCAGCATCAAGCAGCAGCATACAGTAAATTGTTCAGTATGCTTGAAATGTTCGCACAAGGTGTGTTTGGCCACACTCAGATTGAAAAGCCTGCTGTTGTAGTGACAAGATGAAGCAATGAATCATATGTGGTAGGGGGCATAATGCAACACATTTACTGATGTAGCTGGATTGTCGGTTTCGAAAGTTACAAAAGGTATCGGAAGCAGGAAAGGTGTGGGGGGAGAGGGCACACTGTTAGATGATCTAATGCGCACACATAGATCCTAAGGCCATGCAGGATAAGTTAGTGCTACAGTGTTTATGTGAACTTATTGTCCTAGTTATGAGAAGGCATTGCCATAATTGATAACCATTCAGATCAACTGACATGACCAAAGCTTCCTGCCTGAAGAACAACACTTGTTGTTGTCAGTGTCAATGGTTCTGAGGTAAACAAAACAGTGGAGTGAAGCTTCGCTACATTTGAGTCGCGCTGCTGCACTTACTGTAGATATTACACACTCTGCTCTTTGCATCCATACCCACCACACTCGTCTTTTTAATCTGGCACGCTCTGCTCACTCTTTTGTTCTGCCTAAGCTGCTGCTCACTGTGAGCATCATCATCAACATCATTATCATCATCAGCTGCATTCACCTGTAGCTGCTGATTGTAGTGAGTCACTCCCTAGTCTCTCTATGCGTGGGCTTAAGTGTATACTGCAGGGAGTGTTGACTGACTTGCTTAGACGTCAAACATGTACCAGTACCTCGTATGTATCCACATATAACCATTCCACATGAACTCACTGACTGAAACGCCACAGTAATGACGCAATTCATGATTATGTAAGAAGAGGTAGAAAGATATAAAGACATAATGTTGAAAGAGTGAAATGAACTCATTCATTAAATTTGTTAATGAAGAAAAGATATAAGGCTGCAGACCAGGCTTTCTGCCATAAAAACATGTGATGGATGACCCTTCACTGTGACACCATGCTCTGCAGAAACACTAGATCATGTGCTTAGAAAAGGATACGTGTCATGCATATCATCATGTCATATCATTTTTCTGTCCCCTCAGTACATTTACTTTAATCTCCCATTCTCTTGTTCACCTTTGCAGGCAGACAATGTCATAATGCTAACTTCAGTCACATCTGACAGCAGAAATGTGCTTCAGCTAAAACAAAGACAACGATATCATCATATCACAAGATGTATTCCTGCATGCAATTTTCCTTTAAAAGGAAATATCCAATATTTAACATGTACTTCTATTACTACATTAAGGACATATCACTCTCTCAGTTTATCTGCCCCTCTTTGAGCTGCATAGCAACGTCTACAACAACACACTGAGCCAATTACTCGTAAAGGAGAATACATAAAAGAATTGGGGAACATTTCTTGCTAGTCTTTCTATACTCGGCCAGAATTTCAGATCACATCCACAGGGTCTCAATTACAGAGAATAGCACTCTTCTGTGTGGTGTCATGTTTTAGGACAATAAGGCAGGTGTAATTTTACACAAGTGGAGCTTTAGTTTCTCTATGCAATGAACAAGTCAATTCTTAAAAGCACTTTACAAGGTGGAAACGTTAAAGAATTAAACAATGTTAAAAGCAAGTCAGTTTGTTGGGGGTCTTGACACTAAATAAACTACTGAATTGATTCCAAATGAGTTGAAATGCAAACTTACGTACTGTACATTCCATTATGCCTACCAACTACTTTCTTTGCCCTACAGTATTTTTCTTCATATAATCATATATATATATATATATATATATATATATATATATATATATATATATATATATATATATATATATATATATATATATATAGATTTGCAGTCTGTCTGGTTGGCTATTTACAGTGTATTTGTGTTTTTCTTTCTAAATTAAAATCTCTTCTGTCTTGTATATCGTGTCGTCTTAACCTTTAAGAGCATCTGTCTGTCAACTGCTCTCCATGTGTTACACACACTGGTTGTTTGACCCTATACAGTGTGTGTGTGTGTGTGTGTGTGTGTGTGTGTGTGTGTGTGTGTGTGTGTGTGTGTGTGTGTGTGTGTGTGTGTTTGTTTTGTAGTTGTGTATTGTGTATTGAGCTGCCATATAGGTACATTGGTATTCAGTGTGGGTCCCACTCTCCCTGCTGCAGTCATCCTGCAGTCTGGGAGACACAGTCTAACACACACTCCTATTCAACTTTTTCTCCCTTCTTGATCTATCATTTTTCTTTCTTTCTCCCAGCCTTTATCTCCTCTTGTTTGCTCTCTCACATAGTGCCTGTTCCTGCTGCTTTGTTGTCTAATCATCACCTTAGTTAATTGACATTTTCATAGCTAGAAATTACAGCACATGTCTGTGTGGTGGCATGTGTGTGTGCTCATAATAGTAAACACTTATTTTCCTGTGAGACACACATGCTCTTGTCTTTTGCAAACACACCGACTTGTGTTTCCTTCACCTTTCCAATCAAGCAGATGTAATGGCTGGTAGTAGACATGAACACATGTATACACACACACACACACACACACACACACACACACACACACACACACATACACACACATCGTCAAAGTGACCTTGAGATGGCATTTGCACCACACACACCTGTCATCTTTCGGCCCAGGCTTTTGGGTTTGTATTGTCGTTGATTGGCTCGGTCACCTCGCAAATGGTGAAAACACAGTGATGGACAGTTAGATGATGGGACTGGAATTTTTAAAAAGTGGAAAGTGAAATGAAGGTTGTACATTGAGGAAGACCAAGAGTAAGTGCAGGAGAGGGAGGTAAACTGATCACCAGTGAACATCTCAGAGGGATTGAATCTGTCTCTGTCAATAAACGTCTGAAATTACAGCTCTCTTGTGTGTGTGTGTGTGTGCGTGTGTGTGTGTGTGTGTGTGTGTGTCTGTGTGTGTCTGCTGCTGGCTTGTGCACTTCTGGCTTTGAGTGTTTGTGTATGTCAGTGTGTGTTTGTGAGTGTCATACGTAATAATTGAGTAAATGGTCGTGGGTGTGTTGAATAGTTAATGATAGCAACAGATCCAGCAATTGGTTCGACTAACTAACTACAGTGGAGCACTGAGGCTTACTGACTAATTAATGATCTCAAGGTAACTGATTAGAACCCAGTCCCACCGACTGACTGTGTTCATGAATTTTACCAAGTTTTTATAAATCCTGTGAATCATCTTCTCTCTGGGTGTCTCGTATCTTTTCTGCTTCACCGATATGTTATTATTTTATTTTATCTTGCCTTTCATTATCTGCCTGCTGCATCTAATCTTTAATCTATTAATCAGATTTTCTTTCATGTGTGTCTGTTTGCTTTTACGCCCTTTATTCTGCCTCCATCTACTGTATAGCATTTTCTTTATTTCACACCTGTTTTCCATGTCAGAGAAAGTTAAAAGACAAGAATAAGAAACTATGTTTGTCTGTATTTCTATTTGCATTTGTCCTTCTGTCCTTTATTGTGTACTAATCAAACATTCATGCTTCACTTTCCCAAAACATCAGACACACTCATAACTGTCAGACTCAACATTTGTTAACATGTCAGTCACAATTACTTGAGAAAACATGTCTTGTTTGCTCCCCAAACGGATAACAGCAAAAAGTTTTGCATTTCCCCTGTCGGCATGTCATAACGAACAAGGAATTGAGTTTTTAACAATCTTACGATTTTCAAATGTTGATTTCATATTGTTTTTTGCATCCAGACAAAATAAAACTACTGTAGCTTGTTGAGTGAAAATGTACATGTAACAACTGCAAACCTATCATTTAAAGCAGTTTTATAAAAAATAACTTTTTGTCAAAAATCATGTTCCTCTGCCTCCTCATGGTGCTCCTAATGGCATAAGAAAAACAACCATCAGAGCCAAGCAGTCTCTAACAGTGACATTGTGAACCACAGTCAAACTGTAAAACTAGGAAGCGCTGATCAAATATGAATGAAGATTCTGTTACTGCATTGGTTATTTCTCACCTCAATGCTTTCAGAAACAGAGAAAACTGTATTTTTCAGTTTGTATGTCTTTGAGTTGAGAAACATATTTTAGTGTACTGTTGAAATGAGAAGTGTGCTCCCGCCAGTGGGCAGTGATTGGTTTTGGCTCAGCTTGGTCACAAAATTTCTCATTTTACAGCTAAACAGTACACTAAATGTATTATACAATATGTTTTTTCAATTCAAAGACGTACAAACTGAAAAATAAAACCAATAATATGGGTGACATCACCGAAACTACGTGCATATTTTATACAGTCTATGTGAAAAACATACTCATGGACAACAACTATCCAGCGCTAGCTCAGTTTGTTGTTCGTGTCTTTATATTTGTGTGTTTGGATGTGTCAGCATCAATTTACTTTAGCGCTTTAATGTATTTGTGCATAGGCATGTGTGTAGGTGTGTTTGTGTGTTTGTATGCTGTTTTTATAGCAATTACCTTACCAGTTTTTTCTTCCCATATGATTGTGATTACTGTCATGCAAGATCATACACACACACGTATGCACACACCGCCTGCCTAAAATTGCAGTCACTTCTGTTCAGATGCAATGGATGAAAATAAACTGTATAGCTCAGAACTGTGTGTGTGTGTGTGTGTGTGTGTGTGTGTGTGTGTGTGTGTGTGTGTGTGTGTGTGTGTGTGTGTGTGTGTGTGTGTGTGTGTGTGTGTGTGTGTGTGTGTGTGTGTGTGTGTGTGTGTGTGTGTGTGTGTGTGTGTGTGTGTGTGTTTGAGAGACAGATATAGAGAGAGAGGGGGAAACAGCTTGCCATTAATCTTTCACACAGAGGATTGGGGAGGCAATCTGTTGGCTATCATAGATGATACATGACCCGCTATAGAATGATTCGCCTGTTGCATACCAACACACATGACACTCTACACACAGGCAGCACACCACACATATTCACTCTGCCACAGACACTCTTGCACACTCACACAAAGAATCAAGTACGTCCGTCCCAAAGCTCACCCATGTACACCAAAATGCACTAAACAAGAATAGGAACTAAATATATGTGCACATATAAACACACACACTCTCACACACACACACACACACAAATAAATCAAGTACAACACATTTAGAAAGAGACATGCTGTTCATCATGTTGAACTCAACCAATCTGTTTTTCTTTCCTCTGTAGGGTGGTCTTTCATGCCCACTGAGATACAGAACCATTTTAGATGTCCTTTCTTAGATTACAAAATCCTATCAGCCAAGTACAATACATCCTCCTTTAATGATGTTATGTGGTTACTCTAATGGCTTCGTTTACACTGCAATTTATTCATTCAGCATCGGTTTTTGCTCTAAAACCTTTCCCTGAACTTAAGTAGACAAGAAAGAAAGAGGTTTTCAAAAATGCACTGCATGCATTCACCTGCTACAGGTAAATCTATGGACCTAAGAAATTAATCTGTCAAACAAATAACCACACGTTTGGGATGACAACACTCATCTCAAAAAGGAGTTGATGAAGAACTTAAAAGACGTGTTTACCTGCACTAAGGAATTCTGATTATTTGAAGGTTTTAGCAGGACTCGGATTTTTAAAATTCACGAAACAGTTTGTGTGTGTGTGTGTGTGTGTGTGTGTGGGGGGGGGTATTTTGTTAGGGTTTACTTTAAAAACTACGTATAGCTCTGTGTGGCTGCAGCCAAGATCCAGTCCAAAATCTGACTTTTCTCTACCAACTCAAAATCAGGGACATTAAATAAGTTTTTTAAATTTTCACAGCTGAACAGTTGGCTGTTTGTAATGTGCTTTGCCACTACAGTGTCTGTCCTCTTTCGGCATCAGTCCAAAAGCTTAAAAAAAATAGTGTGTACATACTTGCTGTATTTGTGTGGGCTTCCTCCTGGAACCAAAATTCCCTCCCACATTATAACACGTGTTTTAGGTAGTAGGTATACTAACAATCCTACTTTAATAAAGGAAAAGTGCATGTTGGTTTGCAGGCTAGTTAGCTACAGTAATTAGCTGTTCAGCTGTAGCCCATTAAATAGCTTATAAACGTACCTGCAAATGTCACTTCAGTCCAGTTAGTTGCTGGTGTGGGCCTTACTCTTTCATATCAGTAACAACATGCTGCCTCCCTATGACTTGTTGGCACCAGCTGAGACAATAAAGGAACATTTCCCCAAAGACCTTTTTCCTACCTTAGACTAATAGAAAACTAGTGATGGCCAAACAAAGCTTTGTGAACCATTTTCTCTTTTTTCTGAGCCCACTAGGGGCTCTCTCTTCAACAAAGGGTTGAAAACACACTGAATTACCATTCCTTTAACCTTTTTCTTTGAACAGAGAGCGCCATCTATTGAGCTCAGAAAATTAAAAAAATGGTTCACGAATCTTCATTTGGCCATCACTGTAGAAAACTACAATAAGGGATGGCTAAATGGGATTTCAGAGGAACTTAGATGGATTCTTTATTTGTTATAGTCACTTAAACTGACACAATATACACAAATAAATGAATGTCCCTGTCCTCAAGCTCCACAGGTTCACAAGATAGAAGCCACATTTTGGTAATGACATTATTGTTAACATACTGAGCATAATGATGCACAGTGAAGAAGTGCACTGCTCTTGAACCTCTCAATCTCTTCATCTTTGTCTTCCTCTTCCTGTTTGCATTCTGGCCATCCTCCTTTGCTTTGCCTTGCATGTACCCTTGTCTTTTTGTTTGAATGTCTGCTCAAATCACACAGCCACTCCATCAGGTCAGATTAAAATGCTGTCACAGTTCGTTTACCAGCTAACCAATCAGATCGCATACCACTGTTGGCCTCTGCAGGAGACCCTGTAGAACCTATTAAAACGAGTTTCTAAATACATATCCATGTTCCTGGACCCCTCTTGTCCATTGTCAACATTTCCAGTGCAAAACTATCTTAATCTTTCCATCATGAAGTCTGACCTGGTTGAATTTATTTTTGTTCTGCTGTCTCCTAATAATTATAAAACAAAACCTAAGAGCTCTTTTGTCAGGATAATCCATCACAGGTTCATTAATTCAGGTAAACAGATCAATGCCTCAAGGACACATGCTATCAATTTATATTTGCGCGTGTCTGTATGAGGATTAAGAGGTGTGCTGGCTTTCGAACAGCAGCGAAATGCAGAGTTGCTCCAAAAGGTGACAATTTATGCCGAGTCAGGCATCGATGCACCTCTCAGCTCTCTCACTCCTCTTTTCTCACTTCAGCATGCACTCCTTAAAACCTAGCCTAAAAAATCACTTTCTCATCAGAGTGGTATCACCACCAAACAGCCACCTGTCCGAGAAATGTTGGGCTTTATTTTATGATTGTGTGTAAGGGGATACGAATGTCGCCCAAATTTTGTTAAAGCGGCTATAAACAAGTAAAATAAATAATAATATAAAATAATGATCTAGTGTTTGGGCATCTTTCAGCTCACTGTTTTTATTTTGTTTTGTTACTTTACTGTTTTGGTTCGCTCTCATCGCTCTCAGCATTACATTATATATTTTGTACAAAATACAAAATAAATTAAAGTAGGCCGTACTGAAATACTTCAGTCAATTGACCTATTTCAGAAAATGTTTAATTACTGTCATCTGGAAATGAGCACACTAATTTTTCTATGACTGAAAGGTGATTCAAAGAGACACATGTGGACTTACTGAACGTAAACAACATGGAAGGATTCATACTGACAGTGAATGTTCCTTTGAGCTACACTTTTTAGCATAGATTAGGCAAGACCTGAAAGTGAATTGCTACAAAACATGTTCCTTTTCATTTTCTGTGAATGTGATGGTTCTTCTACATTTTCTTTTAGAAAAAGAAAACCTAACATTTTGCTACCTTCTCCCATCTTTCTCTCCTTTTCTCTAATGTGCTCACTCTCGCTTGCTCTCTTTTGCTTTGCTCAGTGTAAACAAGTTTGTGCAAACAAAATGAATTGCCACTTACTTTGATGCTTCAGCTCACAACTGGTAGATAAAGAGAGTAAACATGGAGAAAGAGAAAAGAGAGAATGAGGATGAGAGAGATGGTGGAGCACCCAGATTACAATGTGTTTCATGTAGCTTTTGTTATTGTAAGTGCTGATTTGGTTCGAGTGTTGAAAGACATTTGCTTTGGCTGTAATGCCATGCACACATTGGTGTAAATAAATGCTTTGTAAAACGACAGTGGGTTGTGTTGCATATCTCTGACTGAAAAACTAACCTTAATTATGTTTCCTTCTCTGTTTTTTCACTCTGTCTTTCTTTTATGTTTTTTTTTCATCCCTTTAACTTCATCTATTTCTTCATCATCCTCCTACTCGTCCCGATAATTCCTCATGTACAAATCCTTCCTTTATCTCCTCAATCTTGCCCTCCTCCTTCTTAACCTTCTGCATCTTTCCACCTTTGACTGCTTACTCCCCCTCTTTCGTTGGTTTCTCCCTACCTCGCCTCCATCTGTCTTCTCTCCAGGTCTCTGTCTGGACGTATTGTTGGAGGTGTGTGGTGGTTCTTCACTCTTATCATCATCTCCTCTTACACAGCCAACCTGGCTGCTTTCCTCACTGTGGAGAGGATGGTCTCACCCATAGAGAGCGCAGAGGACTTGGCCAAACAGACAGAAATAGCCTATGGCACACTGGACTCAGGCTCTACTAAGGAGTTCTTCAGGGTATGGACTCCACACACTCTGCTCATTTATTTGAATGCTTTAGAGGTGTCAGCCTTTTACTATGTTAAGTCAAGTTAATTTGCTACTGAGCTGAACAGCCAGAAAGTCTCAGATGTCTTGCTGATCTCACATTTAATGGTGTTATTAAAAACCCAAGCAGTACTGTACAAACACTGAATGTAAACATAGCATTGTGTGTTTGTAAGAAAACTCCACAGGGTGCTTTTAGGGAATGGTTGCCAATTTGTTGTGTTCTTTATTCCCTTCCAAATGGCTGTTATATGAATGTGATGGTGCCAGCCCATGTGTCCTTCGGTGGTAAAGAACGCCATCCTACTATGCTTTACAGCATTCATCACAACAGATTACAACTTTAAAGTCAAACAACACAATCTTAAAGTTACTTCTGAAATAAATTGGCAGTCAGTGAGAGGAAGCAACTGTGAGGGAGGTGTTGTCTCATTTATTGAAGCCAGACAAAAGCCAAGCAGCAGAATTTGTTTCTGACTGTAGGCGGGACAAGGATAAGTGACTAATAACAGTGTAAACTGATTTACAATAGTCCAGGTGGGAGGAGAAGAACGAACGGATGACTTTCTCCTGATCTTAAATTAAGAGAGGCTTACATTCTCGGAAATAAAGCTACGCTGAAATGCCTGGCTTTCACTTTCCAGCTAATTTGTTTATAAAACTAGAAAAGACAAAAGGACCAGCGTGGGATTTTATACCTTTTGATTAAAATTCAAACTTGATTACAATGGAACAATATTGAATGCATTGAATCACTTATCTACCCTGTCAAATAAAGCAATGATAATTATAATAATCATCATCATAATAGTAAACAGTAGAGGTGGTCTATGTGGACAGAGGAGGTGGACAGAATATTTTACAGTTAGCTGTTTCCGTAAAACAGTAAGTATTCCTATGGAGTGAAGTGAGAGACCAGTAGAGGCTTCACCCATTGACCTAGTCATCTATGTGGATTCCAAATATACATAAGTACTCATTAACACATACAAACATCGACGCACACGAGCACACATTGCTGATGAAGACAGATTTTTTTTTTTTTCTGCAGACATGGGCAAAACACCAGAGTCACTACATGTACAAAAACAGATCTGCTCTGTCATGTAGTTATGCTCTGGAGGAAAAGTCGGAATTGGTTGTGTGCTCATGCATTGTGTGTGTGTGTGTGTGTGTCTATATACCAATTTACAGTTATGCTTTGTAAAGACGTGTGCACTAGTGTGTGTGTATTTGGGGATGTGGTGGAGGGGTAGGTTGTAGCAGACAGTTTGTGCTTCTGTGAGTGGATCTGGCATAATCAACATAACGAGCAGGCTGAAATCTTTGGAGGGTGAAAAAGCAATTTACTCTCCCACAGCTGAGGGGGATTCGCCACCACCATTAATTATCTGTATGTGTGTGTATATTTCTGTGTGCACCTAAAGCATGTATGTAAGCATATTCAGCCACAACTGTATGCATGTACTGTATATGTGCATGTGAGTGTTTGTGTTGCACTTCTCTCGCAGAGCAGGTGTGTGTGTGTGTGTGTGTGTGTGTGTGTGTGTGTGTGTGTGTGTGTGCGTGTCTTAAATGTATATTCAAAAGTGCCTGAAGGTGACTTGCAGCATCCATTTCCTCCTTCAGCCTCACTCATTGTAAAAAAATCTGGAAAGAGTCACACCGCATTGTCACACATCCATCCTTCCAAAGCCAGACGCTGCTTTATACGTGCACAGTCATAACTGTCTCTCCCTCTCTCAGTCTCACACTCTCCAACACACACACACACACACACACACACACACACACACACACACACACAAACACAAACACACACAGACACACACTCAGGCAGATTCAAATACATACAGACAAAAGCAACACACACAAGCGCATACACATTTTGCTGCGGCCAGACGGAGAAAGCGGTGGCTAGAAAAATGTTAAACATAAGTGATAGATGGATGAATGGATTAAACTTGAGGAATGAGGATGATGAAGGGATGAAAAAGGCTCAAGGTGTAAAGAAGTTGATGATGAGAAGGTTTTTTTTTAATCTACAATGGTAGACAGAGTGAGAAATAAAAAGAATCCCTCTCTGTCTCTCCAAAGAATGGAGAGACAGAGAGGGTAGAATGGAGTAAAGAGGGGCCTACTGGTCTTCATAGATGTGAGTGACATTATTATGGGATAGTTGTCCGTCACGCACTAGTGACAAACTCACACACGCGTCCACACACAATCCCCTGGGCGCTGGTTTCGGTGGCTGAGTTCGTGGCTTGTCGCTTGCAGAGCGACAGAATAACACTTAATCACCAGGAGAGAAAGAGAAGAAAGAAGCAGGATGTTTGTGGAGAATGACAGTTTGACTCCTCTGCTTGTTATTTTCACTCTTGAGTACACACTGTCCGCACACACATGAGAACACAATACATTCATACATACACATACTGTATAGACTGGTGCACAGAACTGCACACACACACATCCATATGCATGGTATATACACAATATAATACAATCGATTGCATCATACCAGGCAGACATGCCCTCTGAAAAGATCTTCTGTTAGAGCAGATTTCCAAATTCATAACTGCACAACCAGATTAGTATGCCACTATGTAAGTCATAAACTCATTTAAAGTAAGACTGATGATTGAGTTGTCAAGGGAGATGTAGTGTTACATTTTAAATGTGGTTATAAATGTCATTATGTGCCAGAGGATCAAAATGAAAGATGGAAGACACAGCCCTCCATCAGCAGTGTAATTTTATTCAAGGACTATATGAGTGGAAATCAGCCTCAGCATACATCATAAGAAACTGGAGCAATAAATGAAATACAGTAAAAAAAAAAAATACAACATAACAATACACTTTGTTGTCCAATCTCTGTACTGTACTGTTGTTTCTATTGTAGACTTGTGGAAAAAGCACTTGGGCCTAATTTATAAACAGCATTGAGTGTCATTATGTCAATACATTGTTTTCACAACCTCAGCTCTTTACATCTCAGATTCATCCTATTTGTCTCAGTCAACATGTTATGTTGATTTGAATAATCAAATCTGTGGTTTGAGGAGCTGCTCACACTTCATCAGACTTCAATGAGGTGTGAATGGACACCCAGAAGTAGACAGAGCAAGGATGTGTTAACAATTACAGCATTCTTAAATGATTGATTTTTCTTAGGGTCAAAAAGTCCCCTGAAAAAGCCAACAATGCGGTAATTTGTTTCGCAGTACATTTGAGTTTCCCTACCCTGTCTGTGGCTCTCAGATCCAATCCCATTTGTTTCTATTGAAGATGCAAATCCTTTTAAACAGGTCACATTTGTAAAGTGTTGAGTACATGTACCAAACAAGCTGGGTAGTTTGTAGCAAACAATTTAATCAGGAGTAAATAGTATATTTGTAGGGGAATATTTACAGTGGCGGAATAATACGCATTATGCTATTGACTCAAAATAAACTACAGTAGCCATGTTCATGGTAATGAAGGAACATGACACCCAGTGCAACAGAGTGGCCACTGATGTCTTTTTAATAGTTTTTGCACTACAATGGAGATCATGCAAATAAGCTACTTGGATGCACAGGCAATACCTAATTAGTTTAACCTTCAGTGAGCGACGCTGACAGTTTTGTCAAATTGCCTGAATCTTGTTTCACTGGGTCACTTGAATGCAAACTGCTACTGAGGTTCAGTCAAATTGCACAAATAGCCTAAAATGTTACTCTATGTTCTTTGCTTGTGAGACCTTACCCATCCACACTGTTCTTCCTTATCTACACCTGTCAAATATGTAGGTAGTTTAGGTGTGACATGGCTACCTTTCTCTCAATCTGTCATGTCTTTTCCTCAAATGAAATTAATTGTAAACTGTCTGGCCTACATGGTCACTCTTCCCTTGGCAGTCTTCTCCTTATTGGACTATGAAAACCATCATCTGTGAAAATACCCTGGCCTTGGATGTTAGCAAAATTATGTCCATTCATTCCTAATTTACATCTGCTCTCTCCTCTTCTTCACCCTCCTCCAACCCAGAGGTCCAAAATAGCCGTATACGAGAAGATGTGGTCATACATGAAGTCTGCCGAACCGACTGTCTTCACCAAAACCACAGCGGAGGGCGTGGCGAGGGTCCGCAAGTCCAAGGGGAAGTACGCTTTCCTCCTGGAGTCCACCATGAATGAATACACGGAGCAGCGCAAGCCTTGTGACACCATGAAAGTCGGGGGGAACCTGGACTCCAAAGGATATGGGATTGCTACACCGAAAGGCTCACAGTTAAGGTGGGTGGAATAGGGTAACAATAGGAGACAGTAACAAAGTTGATACTGTCCTATTGCTGCAATATTCCACCTACCCTGCTGTGCCTTTTATGCTACACCTATAGATTAACTGTCACTGCTGTCAGGTGAAAATCACCCACACAAATCTAAGAATTGATTAACACTTGACCAGTATTTGAATATTGATTGTTTTTCAAGTACTAAATTAACTGCAAAGATTATGGCACCAGTACAATGTATTATTATAAACTCCAAAAGCAAAGTTATAGGTTTTCACCCAGCAGCAGCGATATAGATAGGTATGTTGACTATTCAAATTATGTTTCATCACGTCTTGGATGCTTAATTCCTTGATTTTCCTTTTTTTTCTGTCTGTCCGTACTTTTCCTCACTCTTCTCTGCCACCACTCTGTTAATTTAGGGCTTGTTTGCTCCATTTCTGTGTCCTCTGTCACTGTCATTTATCCGTGCTCACATCCCCTCTTTCTTTCATCTTTTAACCACTCTGTTTCTCCACAGGGCCACCTTGCAGGTAACTTTGTCCATTTGTCTGTTGTCTCGTCTCTTTGTTCCTTTCATCCTCCGAGATAGTCATGATGGTGATGCCGATCATAATCGTTACGATTATTATTGTAGGAGAGATTTATTAACTGAATATGACCGCGAGGAGGGGCAGAACCTCAGACTGCTACTGCTAGATCCAGAGCCACAAGGGGGAATTCATAGATGAACAGGAGACAAAAAGTGAGAAACAGGAAGTAGAGGGGCCTGGCCAATGGGGGGACTAGAAATTAAACATAATACAGGATCCCACGTCCTTTAATTCTATACAAACTAAATTTAAAAAAAATAATATTAATGGTAATTGGAAATCACCTAATTAAATCCAGACCAAAGAGTAATCAGTAGTTTATGTTAAAGAATGTACATGAGGGTATGTAAACATTAATAAAGAGAGCATAAGCTGGAGGAAATGAATGAGAAAGTGATTAAGTCCTAGAGTTGGTCATTTTGTTTTGATTTTCCCTCAGCAGACACTTGTTTATCTGGCTTATTAACTTGAGCCTACAGTAATAGTCCCAGTAGGTTTCACTCAGGTATATTGTCAATGCAAATTATTTATTTTTCAGGTGACTGTGACAGCAGTATAGTGAGGTTTTGTCTTCACAATGTCACAAATGCCTGCTAAGGGGAAAATATTTGACTAAATTCAGCAACGCCGGACCACTTGCTCTCTCTTCTCTCCCTCCATCTCTCTCTGTCAGCATTTCATATTTGCCTCATGAATGGCAAAACACATACAGCACATCAGCCTTACATCCTGCTCTATAACTTCCCCCTGTGTGTGTGGTGCAAACAAGTCCCACTGTTTATCCCTTGTTATATACAGTACACAAAGGTTTTTTTTGTTTATGAGGGAAAAGTGACAGACAGTGGGTGGATAGGTCCCTTTTTTAAGCCCCCATCCAGAACACATTTCTGGGACTATCCACGGTTGTCTCTGGCTTCTCTCAATCAGCAGAAACCCGATCTACCAGGTGCACACATGTGGCAGGAAAGTGTGCACGTCAGGTGAGCCTGCCTCTCCTCTCGGTGCACTAATCACAGTGCTTGTTTGACCTTGATGATGTTAATTAGGAGAATGAATACCCTGATGATTAAAATGAATGTCAGGAATGCATGCTTTCTGAAGTATAGCTGCTCTTGATATGATTATTGATTTGTGACTGTTATTATCCTGACTGACAAAGTGTCAAAATGTTTGAACTGTTTTCATCCATACCGCAAGAGATTAGTCATGGCTTGTCGATTAGATCGCCCCAGAGAACACTGTCTCTCTCTGAATCGCTTTACTAGCTTTACATCTGGGAGCTAAACCTATAGAGGGCTTGTCTTTTTACTCTCACTTTCCTAATGTTTCCTGAACTGACAACATTTCAGTCACAAGCCAGCATCTTCCCTGCCATCTAACAACATACTCTGAGATGAGATAGGACCTCCAGATAGGCAGGTGTACAGACAAAGGGGTAGACTAACAAACAAGCAGGCAGCGACTGCAGTGACCTTTTTGTAGCAATTTCCCCCCGCTGATTACAGCATCTCACAAACAAAAGAGCGGTCAGCAGAGGCTGGTAGCAGGAGAGACCAACAGGAAAGTCTTGTACAGGTATAAAGCAGAGATGTACCAAAGCAGTAGGGGCGGCACAAAATGAATGTATTAAAGCATGAAGGGAATAAGTTGACAAAATCATTCAGCTCCTGCAGCCGTCTTTTGTAGACACTCTTCTCGCAGTATGGAAATCGAGGCCATCGAGAGACTCAGACTTTGCAGGAAAAGTGAAATGGTGAGAATTGAGGCAAATTAAAACTGCTGGTACTCTATGTCTCATAAAACCACTGTTGGATTGCCTGTCTTAAAAAGAGCGTTGTTTTGTGTGTTTCAGCCAAGTATAACATAATGTTGTACAGTATATACTTCATATACTGTACAAAAGTTTAACATAGCTGTTTAGATTGAATGCATACAGTATTACCTTACAGACAGCCACCGGTTACAGTTCATGTGAGTTCAGTACCAAAATAATCAACTTGGAGATATTCGAAAAATATTCTGAAGATATGTAATCCGTTTACCTTATAAAGTTGTGTTATTGTTGCATGGCATTCAGTTGAAATCGTGGATTCTTTGAAGTGTTCTGGGTGAACACCTGAGATCTAAGAATTGACTGCTGAATAGCAAAGCATTCACAACACTTTGTTGTTAAAAAAGCCAACTAAAAGAAAACCGAGCAAACCTGGGCATCATGAATAGGATGGCTTCCTTTTTGTTTAGAAGCTCACCCTCAATGTTGATGCTATCCACAACGCAACAACCTTAACGATCTTTTTTTTTATCATTGCTTTCAACTTCACTCCATGGCAATGTTCATAACTGTTTAAAAAACAAAGATAACTGATTAACCTGTTCCAAGTGGGTTTCCAATACCAGAAAGTTGATTTTAATCATTTACTAAAATAATGAATTGCTAAGCAAAGAGAAGAGCTTCTCTTTACAAACATGCCTGATACAAAGATCTTGGTGCACACACAGCGTGAGGGCCTGATATTTAGCCCTGTGTCCCTGAGTTTTGTTTGGAGGTCAGTCCCTTCAGGGGTACTGTAGGAAACTGGAGCCACACACACACAAACATACAGTACAGAGTAGCAGGAAGGCAGGAAAGCATCAGAAGGGGCAAGAGCACCATCAGCAGGCTGCAGAGACCTG
Organism: Sander vitreus; assembly: GCF_031162955.1. Taxonomy (NCBI): domain Eukaryota; kingdom Metazoa; phylum Chordata; class Actinopteri; order Perciformes; family Percidae; genus Sander; species Sander vitreus. The sequence continues at coordinate 18,279,719 of NC_135857.1, read as the reverse complement.
GTTAACACACTTTATAGCAACAATGTGACACTCACTGTGGAGCATCATGTGTTAGTCCAGCCCAGTAGCAACAGAGGATAAATTTTTTGAGAAAGTATCTGAAGTAGAAACAAAGAGAAAGAGAAGAGAGTGTTCTCTGGGGTGCATCTTCCCCACTAACCCACCTTTGTCCCTTTGTCCCAAACTCTCTGATCCCCCCCCCCTCCTCTGTTCCTCATTTCCCTCCCCTTCCTCCTCAGTGTGGTCCACGTCCATCTTGTCTGTCTGTCCCTCCATCCTCTGCTCTGACCAAACTATCTTATCTGTCCCTCCTTTTTTACATAAAGAAATGCGGTCAACCTGGCTGTGCTAAAGCTCAACGAGCAGGGCCTGTTGGACAAATTGAAAAACAAGTGGTGGTATGACAAAGGAGAATGTGGCAGCGGGGGAGGGGATTCCAAGGTTAGCCCTCTCTGTCTGACCACCCCACCACTAGGGGGACAGGGGACAGGGGCCGCTCACCGGCTAAGCAGCTCACGGCGGCCCCCATCCCGGGAGTGTATCACATGCATCTGCCCTGGCGAAGAGTCAAGCAGCAAAGAGGGAGGGCAAACGTGACAACATAAAATCTCCTGGGAAACCCTGCAGCTTTAAAAATAGGCACAATGTTGCATCTGCTGTCAGTGGTGTGTGCCTTTTTATATGAAAGGTTAAGATCCAGTGACAAAGGTACAACACTTGAGCTTGTTTATACAGAGAAAAAGAAAAACTAAGGGCTTTTTTTTTTTTTTTAAACCATTGGTTGACCCAAAAGAGAACCAACATTATTTTTTGACATGTTGAATCATCAAGGAAAAACATAATTGGCTATTTTCAATATCATTCAGGGAAATACTGTATGTCCCCTTTGCAGGTGAGTGTTTGCCAAGCTAATTCAAGCACAGGTCATGATAATAACTATTTTTAAATGTGTTTGTCACTGATCTGGTAATGCCCCTCTGAAATGTCAGAGTGTGAAGTTGGAAAGATAAAGAGAGCAATTACTGTCAAAACAGAAATATTCGCCCCCTAGTGGCAGTTCTGGGGAGAGAAGGAGAGACTTGAGTGAGAGTCAAATTGCAAGAAAGACAGAGGGACACTAGTCTATATCTACGACGTTCCACGTCCGGGATTGTTCAGGTGCCGCCGAAAATTCCACCGGATGTCCCTCTTATGTCCGTTACCTTTCGCTTTCTTTGTGTTGTAATTTTAAACTCTGGTCGATTTATGAGGACTATGGTTAACTGCTCCTCAGAGCTCTGCAGGTTAAATCCAGACAGCTAGCTAGACTATCTGACCAATCTGAGTTTTCTCTTACAAGACTAAAACAACTTTTGAACGTACACATTCTGCCAAAACAGGTTCCGGTCCAAGGCTATTTTGCAGAGGCACTGTTGCTCCGTCCGCCGCTTAGCACCGCCCAAGACGATTGTGATTGGTTTAAAGAAATGCCAATTAACCAAAGCACGTTTTTCTCCCATCCTGGAATTCTGTGTGGACTAGCCAAACCCTCCGCAGCGCTGTGGAGGAATGTCTGGCAAAGCGAGACTAAAGGGACACCAAACGGAACCTTATCACTCCTTCAACTGAGAAATTGTTGGCTGAGTATGTGGCAGATGAAACAGGTTTTAAAACGTTTAATCAAGAATGAAATGAAAAATGAAAAACAGGGCCCAAGTGTAGCTCTCGGATTCTTTTAGGCTCAGATTGATTTAAGGCAGAGGGGAGGATGAATAATTGATAGCAGCAGAATGCAATTACAGGATCAAGTTTCCTCCATCTCTTGTTCGTTTGTTTCAACAATTCTATTTAGAGTCTTATTTTTCAATTCAGTTTTTCTATTGTGTTAAAGATTGAAACATTTAATTTACTCTTTTGTTGCTTTTAGGTCCTGAAATGATTTTTAGGAGCTCCCTAATCTTCTGTATGTCTCATAAGAGTTTGTTTTTTTGATTCATACTTGTTCAAAGTATTTTAGAATCATGTATATACATGTCTTGTTTGGAATAAAGCAAATCATTAAAGTAAATCAAGTCCATCTAGCTAAATGTAAACTTTAAACAATATTAGAGTCTACAGCCCACATATAAAATGTTGGATGATTACCAAAGTCAGGATTTGCTCTCTGCAGACCATGACTGTCTTTACAAGATTTCATGCCAATCCATCCATACATTGTCGAGATATTTTAATCTGTAACAAAGTAGAGGACCGAACAACTGACAGACAGAAAATATTTATTTATTTATAATATTATAGGGAAATGCGATCTGAGAAAAGATCAGAGAGGAGTTATCTCTGGCCTTCAAAGTCTAGAGTTTATAAAATCCTCAGCTTCACATTTAAACCTGTCTCACTGTAGCTCTCTCTCCCAGCGGTAACACAGTGCTAGCCCAATGCCAATAGTCCTGGCTTAACAGTACTTGCCTCTGGCTCATTGGAGGATCAGCTGGGGCAGCATGGGTGTGTTACCTGAAGTGACAAAGGTGGGTCCCACTCATATGTCTGTAGCTCGCCTTAGCTCCTTGCTCCCCCCAGCCCCTCCTCAACGAGCATACACACATGTACTCAGTGGGATCCGTGCTAGGTCACTTGATGTGAAGTACTTTTCTATGTAACTGAGCTGTGCAATGCAAATGTGAAATACCCTAATAACATAAAATAACATGACCTATGATGTTATTTATGTTATTTTTACACGCGAAGAACCCCGGTAAACCTTGCAGTTTTGAAACTGAGCGAAGCAGGCGTCTTAGACAAACTGAAAAACAAATGGTGGTATGACAAGGGAGAGTGTGGACCCAAGGACTCTGGAAGTAAGGTCAGTCTCACGCTGCTGCGGCCCCTCAGAACGCTAGCCTGAAATTCTCATCCTGAATACGCTCCAGATTACTGCAACTACTGTTTTAGCAATAGTCAATATTCTCAATTAGCCTGAAACATAACTTGAATGTGCTACACAGTAGACTAAACTGTCCATTTAGTGATTCCCTACAACATTTTTTTCCTTTTTGATGCTGGACCACATTGACCTAAATATGCATCAGATTAATTTAAATTCTTGTTCAGTTTCTGTAGCAATCTGTGGCAATCCCATCTTCATTACAGTTAGCATTAGAAATACAATGCAAATTTTGATTATCATCAGCCAATTTTCACTTTCATGTTTTTGTTTTGATCTCATACACGAGCCCATTTTTGGTAACCTGAAACTCCAGATGAGATTACTAAGATTTAATCAGGTCTATGCTATGTATTTATTTCCATAACTTGGAGTTACGCATGGTAACGCTTCATTTTACAGGTGCATATTTATATATAGTTTTGTGGAATTTGGTGCTATTTATAGGTTAAATAAAGGGAAATGTTCAATTTGTACACTTGCATTTGGATATGAAGGCTAATGCAAATGAATTAGTGCATAAAGATGTCAGTGCACAGCAGGTCAGCTGAACTTTCATGTGAATTTTGTCAACAGACAAGTATTCAATTTTATTATCAATTTATTTTACATGTATGGAGAACATAGTTTGCAATAATAAATCAATACTGAACTAATACTTACATGGGTTTAAGTGGAGCAGTTCTTTCCTCTGGAAATCAACAACTGCATAAGCTCAACACAACTGACCCAATTTCAACTAAATTAACTGCAGAACTCCATTTGCTTTTTAATTAGAACCAAACCATGTAGTACTTTTTAGGACGTTTCTGACAAAATTAGTAGAAAATGATGGACCTGTGAGATAAAGCGTTGCCATATTTTTTTTATTAGCATTTGCTATTAAAGTGCTCCAGCTAATATATACCCTTTATCTCCCAGTTACATATTTATTACTGTTTTGTTTCAGAGTAAAAATGGTTCTTATGAAGATGTTTACAACATAGAGCATAGGAGCTGCTCCACTGTAAATGTTTAGACTCCTGGAGCTTTTAAATTTCATTAAAACTGTAGTGAAATGTCATCACCGCTCAAATTAAAGCCTGCACTTTTTTACTTAAATGAATTCAAGCTGCTTTGATATCATGTTACTATGTTACAGTTGTAGAAATGTAGAATGTTCTAGTTGTATTGACTGTTACAGATGTGTAGTATGTAGTAGCTGTTGTGGTAATAGTAGTATTAATTGTAGTTGTAGAAGTAGAACGTAAATGTATGATAATTCATAATTAAGTGATAACAAATGTAATTTCTGTAGCATAGCATATTTACAACTGTATAACACAAAATATCACTAAATATATTTTTCAATACAAGACGAGCTCCATTTTTGTGTCTAACCCACTGTATCCATTGTCTGTCTGCTTTTTTCCACCTCTTTTCACATACTTCTCACCCCCTTATCCTCCTTCACTTTTCCTCTCCTGCTTACTTACTCCCGTTATTCTCCTCTTTTTCACACACCTACCTAAACTTCATCCTCCATCATCCTCCTATATCCTGCTTCTTTCCTCCCCTTTTGTTTATCATTTTTCAAATTTCTTTGCCTTATTTTTTCACTTTTCCATCGACCCCTTCTCTTTTAAAACTCCACCCCTCTGCTGCCTCCTTCACTTCGACTCTACCTTCCCCTCATCCCGCATTCTTCCCCAAACCTCATCCCACTCCCTCTCTTCAGGACAAGTCGTCCCAGGCTTTGAGCCTGTCCAATGTGGCAGGGGTCTTCTACATCCTTGTGGGTGGCCTGGGCCTGGCCATGCTGGTGGCCCTGGTCGAGTTCTGCTACAAGTCACGGGCCGAAGCCAAGCGCATGAAGGTGGACCTTAGCCCCCCCCACTGCCCCAGCCCCTCCCCCAGCACCCAGAATCTAGCCACTTATAGGGAGGGGTACAACGTGTACGGCTCCGAGGGGGTCAAGATATAGGGGTAGGATTTAGAGGCTCCCATATAGGTGGGGTTATGGTGGTGTTGATCATGGTGGTGGTGCTGTAGATTATTGTATTGTCAATGTGGAGGCTGACGCAGCAGCCCAACGCAACCGTGTTGTTCTTCATTTGGTGATGAGGATGTGGTCAAGCATTGTGGAACCAATGTAGCTTTTTATGTTTCGTGAAAGCTTATTTTGGCTGTTTTGTTTCTTTATTGGCCTAATATTTTCTTAGATTTTTGGTTTTGTTACTGTTTCTTTTCATTGTTTAGCATTTCACCCCCAGCTAGATTGGGGTTAGATTTGTGTGACTACAGATTTGGTTCCATCGTCTTTGGCTGCAGATGATGATGATGATGATGATGATGATGGTGATGCTCCTGGATCATGACTTGACTAGGCACCTGCATTGTAGTTTTAGCTAATCGTTAACAAAATAATGATGAGCAGGGATGCACAACTCCATTTACAGGGGCTAGCATTGTATATAAATACAGTATAGGGCTGCAACTACCAATTATTTTCTTTATCGATTAATCTGCCATTTATTTTTTTCAATTAATTATTGCTTTTTTGTCCAACCAACAGTCAAAAGTCCAAAGATATTCATTGTACTATCGCATAGGTTGAATTACAGTTGTGTTTGACTTTTTTGCTTAAAAGAATGATTACCAACATTAGTTTCTCACTAATCAATTAATTGAATAAGAATTGTAGTGCTAATACTGTACATATAAACTTCTAATAATGATTAGCATACGTTATAAAAGTTTCAAGTTTATTAATACTAACTCAAAACCCATGTGTTATGTTTCCCTAATATTTGATTTTTCATCTTGGCTAATCTATTTCAAGGTTGTAGCAATAGTCTACATTTGTACTTACCCTGAGAGCAAAAGTTTGTTAGTGTGATGTTCCTCATTAAAACCAGTGACTGCTTCTAGCTACAAATTAATTAGCTAATGTGTGGACACCAATTATCACTTATGTGGGTCTGACTGAAACTTTTCAGCCATAATCTGAGTGTTATCTCAGGAATAAAAAAAAAATAAAAAAAACACTATTAAATTGTTTTTATGTCAGTGGATGTCCACCATAATTTTCCTAACTAGACTAATAGCACCACTGCAATGTCAGAAAGACATATGAGCATACATGAAACACCTTGTTTGTTAAGAGCCCTTTAAAGCCAGTTCATGCTGAGCCAATTCAAAGTAACTGAGGGCGAGACTGCACTTTTGACAGCTTGAGCAAAGTTTCAGACATTCCCTTGAAATACCGATTTAATCTTGTCCATTCTCGAGCATGTATATTCAAGGAAGTTATTAAGGTAACAAATGAAATAGCTGGATTATTTATTTATTTTTACCCAGCAGCATATTTTAGATGATTTTCATATATATTAGTCAACCTGCAGCCATCAGTTGATTGAGTGGCATTGTGTTCTTTACATTCTGAATCCTTGTTTCTTAATCAATCCTTTATGGGGGAAATATTTACTAATCTTGACTTCTAGGAGCTAATCAAAATAGTAGCAGTGATATTATTTTGATCACCTGATATGTACTCATAGATCTGCATTTACTAAGTGATTTAGTTCAAATGTTAATCAAGCAGACCAGGACTAGAAATATTTAGTGTATACATGTGAATCTATTTTACTAACAGTAAACCAGGGTACAAAAATATTCTTCAAACCACAATAGTTAGAGTTAATTTATTCGTGCTGAATTGACCTTTAGGCACGGTTTCCTAACCTGCATCTTTAACGAGTTGTCCATAAACTGGAGTTGTGCACCCCTGTCGTATACGATCCAAACAGGCACTCTGAAATATTACAGCCCTGACAACTTCCAAACAGCCCAGTTACTTAGTGTTAATGCAGAGGAATAATTGGTGAAGCAAACACTTCATAAAGATCGGCTACTTGGTGATGCTGTTGTAAAAATATGACTCATATTTATTGATGTAATAGAGCAATTAACTGAACTGAAAGGAAACACGACCTCAATTTGATGATCTGCTTAACAAACCTTTCAGAGGCATTATAAGGTCATATTTGATGATTGCCTTGAGCAGGATCAATACCCAGGATGCAAAAATACAGCTAAATGTGATACACTAAATGCTGGCTATTATCTGTCCAAAGGAAACCATGCCAACTTCAAGTGAAGTTTTATCACATTCTGAGCATCCACACATAGTATACAGTACACATAGTATCTACACACTTCAGATAGGTTCCTTGAACATTTTCTTAGATGTTCCTTTATACTTAGAGTAGTCTTTTAATTGAGCTGTACATCAGCATGACAGCACTCTTTAAAAGAGGAGTAAGGCAAACCTTTGTCTCTGTTCCTGGCAGTGTATCACCAAACACAGTTGGCTGTTTGTAACTGCAGAGTAAACTGTGATAGATAAATGTGATATAGATGAAAAGTAGTACATCTAATTGCCTATTTTCAGATATTGTCCTCTAAGTATTGTATCCAAAAGTAACTTTCACAAGACTAGATACTGTATAAATGCCATTAGTTTATAAGCAGAACATCAAATGGCTATGTTACAGAAACCAAAGATGAAACTAACCCATGTTTTCTTTAGCATTCTTTTCAGAGATAATTCTCTCTAGATTGCCAATTAAAGCAAAGACATTTTAAGTGTCACAACCACAGCACAGGCACCCATTTCACTCATTACAAGTTCTCAGAAAATGCATGTTCAATCGTAAAATAAAGTTATTTGGCTGTCAGAGATATGACTGTGAAACATCACAGAGTAGCCTGGCTGTGTGAAGTGTCGCTCTACACTGAGCAGTATAGTCAGTCACTCCCTCTCTATAAATCTGAAACCTTGAAAGAAAAATCACTCCTTCATGTTTTCCTTTTGTGTTTCCAGTCCTCACCTTCCAAATATTTTCAAATCCTCACCTGAATTTTTCTGATTTGTGAAACCCAGAACCCAGAAATGCATGGTCACCTATGAAATGCAGATGTCTAAAACCTAAATCCTCTTGTCTACTATGTACGTTTGTTAATTGTTGCCTGCTTTTACATTTACTTTTGCCTTTAGTAAAACTGTTACTGTAGCATTTGCACAGTATTTGGTATTTGGTGTTTTAGTGAGATTTGAATGTTTAGATTGGGGTGCAATCACACATGAACCCAGACAGTTCTACCTGTAGTTCAGTTTGTTTAAAAAGGGGGAAAAATGTCATTCAAACTGATGAACAACAAATAACTGCACCGAGAATATTTGAAAATGCTTTTCCAAGCAGCTTGTGGTGAAATCGGTTCAGAAAAACAAAACTTAAAGTAATAGTTCATGCAAAAACAATATTCATTGTATATAGTACTCAACTCCCTAGACTCTCTATAGTCCCAGAATAAGTTTTCTATAAAATAGCGTTAAGGAGAGGGTCGCGCCCGAAAAATGAAAGCATATCAGTGTAATCAGACTTCAGGCCGAACGAAAGACAGCAAAAAAGGTTATAACATCTGGAAATTCGTGTGCAGCATTATCCAAGTATGTTGTATCCATTTGTGGGCTCATGAAAATTCAAACACAACTATTTTCGAAAGCATTTTTGGATGATCAAGCATGCGCAACAACAATAAGTTCCTTCGCGGGAAGTGTTTTGTTGAGCCCACAAATGGATAGAAGATGTTACATATTGCTACACAAAAAGGTTTTCGGACGGTTGATAACCTTTTCTGCCGCCTTTCTTTTAGCCTCTGTCGAAGTGTGATGCACTGATATGCTTTCATTTTTCGGGTGCTCTGCTCTCCTTAACGCTATTCAATAGAACACTTTTTCTGGGACCACAGTGAGCCGAGGGAGGTGAGTACTATATACAATTGATATTGTTTTTAGGTTAACTATTACTTTAAAGTTCTTCAATAACTCTCCAGTAAATTAGTTACTTACTTCTTAAAGGGATAGTCGAATCTAACTACTCCGTAGTCAGTATAGTAGATGGCAGTTGGCACGCCACCAGTTTGGAGAAGCACGACAGGAGTCCCGACACAGCAATGTTCTGCTGTGGACGGGGGCTGCAGCACAACGTATTTTAGCCACCTAAAAAAGGACCACCATAAAAAACAATATCAATGTAAGTGTATGCTATATTAAGAATATTTTCACTGCTTGACCTTGCTCTCTTCAAAGCCATCAGACTCCTAGAACAGTTATTTTACCTCGCAGAACACAGGAGTTGTTAGGCTACCGCTGTCTCGAGCGATTAGTTTGTGCTATTGTCTGACTTTGGTGTTTTAAAAGGGTTAGGAACTGACAAAACTAACAAACTTACTAAAAGACTAACCAATCTAGGCACTGGTAGACCAGCATCTACCGTGTTCTGTGAGGTAAACATTTTCATAGGAGTCTAGTGGCTTTAAAGAGAGCATAGATGGATATAACAGCTTCAGTTCCCCGTCGGAAAGGGCTGTTTGACAGCAAGGTAAAGCGGTGAAAATAATCTAATATACACTTAACAGATATTGATTTTTTTAGGCGCTCCTTTTTTTAGGTGGCTAAAATACGTTTTGCTGCTGCCCTGTCCACAGCAGAACCTCATACAACCCCACTTCAAAAAATCCAAACTGTCCCTTTAACCAGGCAGTAATAGTTTACTGTCCATGTGACTTTAAAGAACAGATAGTAGCAGCAAATCATAACATTTGCCAAGCTGGAACCACCATCTGTTGAAAAATTTAAAAAGATTAATAAATTCTAAACATTGTTGTTGATTTATTTGACAATGACTAATCTATTATTTGAGGAACTGTTTCAGCACCAGTTTGCTTATAATGTGAGCCTTATAACAACATAAATAGACTGGAATGCAAATAGAAAAACGTTTGACTATGTGTATGCTTGCACCCTCAGACCTTTCTAACTGTTAGCGTACTTGTGTGTTCAGTGGGTGTACAGGCACATGCATGTGTAAGCGTTCTTTGTGCATGTGTTTTTATCAGAATTTCTGTGTCTTTACGCAAGTTTGTTGCACATTTTTTTTACGAAAATTACATGACTTTTTACAACTAAATCTCCACTCTGCTATCTCCACCCTCTTTTCCGTCCTTCCCTCGACCTCTCCTCATATAGCTGTCTTTTTCTGAAGCCATGCGGAACAAGGCCCGTCTATCCATCACAGGAAGTGTGGGGGAGAATGGCCGCGTCCTGACGCCAGACTGCCCCAAAGCCGTGCATGCTGGTCACGTCTCCCTCCGACACCCCGGGCTTGCAGTGGTCTCCTCCGGACTGCCCTGAAAACCAAAAACACCTGCTGTGCCTTAACGACACACAAGCAAACAGACTTTGACAAGGACACATACAAACACACACATCCCACATGCAATCACAGACTATCATTTTAACTCATAACACACACACACACACACACACACACACACACTCAACATGCACATAATTACAGATACTGAAATACAAATACTCACATTTTTACACACTTGAATACACAAACACACACTGCGCATCATCATCACACTTTCCTGCTGCCATTGACTTATTTTACAAGAGATAAGTGAAATTCAACTGTGGAGTGAACAGTGGAGTAAAAATACAAAGGACAACTATGACTATCAAACTTGCCTGCAGCATTCATTTAATTGTTTTTTTGGAGGATACCATCCTGATATCAACAAACCGGCAGGAAAGCCGGCACAGACTTACATGAAATGAACTATGAGCTGTGAACATGACCGCAAACTGATCATGATGATGATCGTGATAAAGATGATGATCGCAGCTGAAGTAAAAAAACAACAGAAAAGACAACCAAACTCTGTTCCTGCTCTGTCTTCGTTGGACAGTGTTGGCCAATGAGCCGCACCCCTTGACAACGCCTTACTAAGACTATAAACATTGTTTTCATCATCATCATCATCATGGTCATCGTCATCTCAACTTGCCTGAAAAGTGTGCCAGGTATTATCACCCTTAGAAGACCAGAAAACTGTAAGCTTGAACGTTCGGACTGTGCAAACCCGCTACTTTGCCATGGAATGTTCAAACTGAATGAAAATGCTTTCTTATTACGCATTTGGAAAGATTTCTCGCCCCAAAACCAACGAGATAACCAGCCAATATAGAACAGAAGTAACCTCGAAACACAGTGTGGCTGATCTCGGCCACAGAATTCACAGGGGTTTGTAAAGAAAAAAAGAAATAGTAGTAATTAACAAAGTACTTCATCAACAGCATCATCATGACAGTAGAAATGCTAAATAGCAAATTGAAGATTACTTTTTGCCGGCGGGCAAAGGCAAGGTTTAAACTGTATATTCAGTGATGGAAAGAAAAAATAAAACACATGGGCAGATCTCAAATGGCTACCTAACATAAGTGATTCTCAACCTGAATGCTGGGACCTTAAAGAAGAATGACTGCTGGAGGAAATAGGAATAAATATAGTGTTTAAACATTTGGGATCAAACCTTTAAATTGTGGAAACTAACTCTGCCTCCATGTCCTTGAATAATTAATCCATATAGCAGGGCAATAAAAAAAAGCAAATCAAAGTTCATGATTCTTTGCATGTTTTTCCACAGTGGGCTGACTATAAACCATTTGTTTCAAGGGCCTTAATAAGGTTGAGAACCACTGGTCTATGCTGTTTGCGCTTCATTTGACTTGAACTACAGGTATACTTTTCAATTTCTCTAAAAGTAATGACTTTTAACGGGCAGTTTGGTTGTCATTTGAGATCCTCAGTCTTTTCCAGTGGCCGTAGAAAGGTACCATATCAGAAAGCTTGCTTTTTAAAACTGTTGTAAATAACTGCGTAGCAAAACAGAACTGTCTTTTTTAATCATCTTAGATAACAATTCATTGCAATAATGAATATAAAAGAAAATGCCACTACTTGTAATTAAGATCAATTTTTTTTATAAATCTACATATTATATATAATACAAATAAATATATATCTATAGGTCTATAGAGAGCTATAGAAAACATTGATCACAGATTGTCAGAGGCCATGGCATACATTCTGTTATATGGCTGTTTTTTTGATAACTTGAGAAATGCAGAAATGCACGCACACACACATTGTTGCATTCACAGGGTCAGCTCAGAGTGATCACTCCAGCACCGTGAGAGGTTCAGACCATTTAATTTTTGCCTGTCTGTCTGTTTCACTAGTGTTTTTACTCCAAAGCAGTCTGTTGTTTGGCTGCAAAGGCCCCTCGCAACAGCATGTAGATGTTAGTATTCAACACTGGAGCCGATATAATGAGAAGACATTTAGGCAGGCCTCCAGAGAGGATGGGCCACAGCAATTACCGTACTGTAGGGAAACAATGCTGTCTGACATTTGGAAAGTGTAGCATTTGCGTGCATTTCATATCGCCTCAGTGCTTTTTGTTATTTGTCTTCTCACCAGATGTTAGTCAGCTACAAATTGAAATCCAACACAAGTTCAAACTGAGCAGGGTTTGCACTTTTTAGGGATATGTTTGGATCCAACATGCTTGGCAAGAGCAATCAATCAAATGTTTAAAATCTGTTACATACCGTATGGCAGCCTGTTTTGGCGCATCCACTTACTGCCAGCCTTTGCGAAAGAAAATATACATCACATTAATATCTAAGGAACAATTAGGAAAATAAAAAATATATATTTTTAGCTATTCACACCGGTGCAATTTTACTTATTTTGTTGTACTGTATTACAACTTAGCATGGCGGTGATGCTTAGAGATTGTGTCATAATACAGCGATACTGTATGTGGGGATGGAATTGTTTTCTGCCCTGTTCACCTCTCCTATTCTTCCTTGTCTGCTTTGTTGTTTTTAATTCTACTGTTTGTCATGTGTCCTACCTCCCATCTCTCAAATATTCCTTGCTCCTGCTCTTGTTTTGTCTTTCCCTTCCCCTCTTTCTGCTTTCCTCACCCCTCCTGTCCCACTGTCAGACAGAACTCTCTGTACAAAGTGCATCTTAGCAATGACAAATTACTCTATTTTCTGCCCTGACAAATCACAAAATATGGAATAGAGATTAATTGAAAACTAGAAACACCAACTTACAATCTGAGTTTCTTCTGGCTCTTTGTTCTGAATATTGCGTACCTTTTAACCTCCAACATTTCACACAAAAAACTGCCACTTCTTTGTTAAACTCACACATATCTCATCACGCATCAGTCCTGCATCAACTGTATCGAAGTCAAACTGAACAGACAAAAGCATAAATAGTCAATAATATCTTAAAACCTCAAGTATCTCAAACAACAACCTTCTTCATGGCTGAAAGGAATACGGTTCCAATCACCTCCTATCAGCCCAGGGGATCAGTGCAGCAGTAGTGCAGCAATCCAGCAGGAGAGAAATAATGAAATTAGTGGGTTTCTGTAGTGGATTGATTTGTGAAGAGACAGTTGACAGAGATCTAGCTATCACCACACCAGACACACCAGGCAGTTAAACTGTACATGATACTTATGTGTTTATTTCTTTGCCAGCTCCAGCACATAAGGTTTCATGCATAGACAGCAAAAAGCAGACTGCTGGGCTGTCAACACTCTTTAACATTGTTTATTTCTTCCTTTGTTTTTTGTCTTTCCATTTGGCTTCTTTTTCTAGTAAAACATCAATGCTGAACCTGCTCTCTCTGCGTGGTTATTTATCCACCGATCCTGTCCCTGTACTGTAGCTACTGCAACCAGCATGTAGGCCTCATTTACAACTGAATAATAGAAGTGATGCAATTCACTGTGATTTTCTTTATATTTCTTTTTTTAAGATATTGATATGTTTTCATCTGGATCAAAGTTGTGGACTGAAAATGATTAAGCCTAGCTGAACATTTCCATTGTAGTTGTGCCAATCAGGGTCTCAGCTGTGGTGGAGGATTTACCTTTGAATCACAGCCAGAACTCCAATCAATTACTCAGCGGCTTTGAGATGTTCTCAAGAACAGCTGAAATGTTAAGCCTCACCAGAGATGTTATGTGTATCTGTTCTGTGTGTATGTGAAGCTTCACACTGCAAAGTCTCTGCTGTTGTAGACCGGCAGCTGTTACGGGGTTAAATTCCCTGCTGCGATTTTGTCATTTAGGCTCCTTTTACAATCCATGGGGACCTAACACTCCTGATGCAGAGCCATCACTGACAAGCATTTCCCATTATTCCCGATCTCTTTCACACAAGGAGCCACACACATACACACACATACCGTGCTGGGTTATTACTGACAAGTATTTCCCATTTACCCCGAAGATAAAGCAAAATAACAATTTTGAGGTGGTTCCGACCAGCCTTTTAACCTTGCACCTTTATGTGCAAATGCACAACCACACCTTCAATCTGCCTCTTTTATTGTTACAGCAGAGCAACAGCAGCCTTTTCACCTTTTCATTTTTATTGGCTCATTTCATCTCCTCTTTCTTAATGTCAGTCTTTCCCTCTCTCAGCTCTGCATTATCCCCCATCCAGTTCAGTCACCCCTCATTTGTCCTCTGTTCTCACTCTCTATTCCTCAGCTCATTCTCTTTATCCTCCCTTCCCCTGTCAAACCCAGATTCTCACAGCTCCTCTCCCATCATGACCATCTCCCCTATCCTGACTTTTTCTTTGAGGCATCTCTCATGTTCGAATAGCAAATTGAATTCCACCACTACTCTGCACACCCAAGCAACTCATCCCCATGCTGTTTTGTCGTTGCTGTTAGTTGACTGTTGAGATGTGTGTTTACTATACTGTGCACACTTACTACTTACTTACTTACTATACAGACTTGTAGTCTGCAGACAAGATTTAAGATGACAATAAATGAACACACAAAGCTGTGATTCTACATGGTTGGATTAATATAAATATAATTTTCTGACTGAATGAACAACAAATCTGAATTTTATTCATTTTTAATGTCATCTAAAAAGTGTGACAAACTTTTTTTTCAGTTTAGATTGAATAAAATGGAACTTATCACAAGTTCAATAAAAACCAAAGGATTTCTTTCAGGAAGATTATTGTATATATTTAATTTATATTAAATGTACAGTGAAGTGCAAGTAAACCTTCTCTTCATCTCAGATAGAATTGTAGAGAGGCTGATAGAGAATGAAATACTGTAGCAATGCCATTATAAATTCACATTAGGGATGGACCGAATCCATAGTCTGGCTATCACCAGACCAAGCTCAATCTTTTAAGATTGAACATTAGTCTGGGGAGTCTGCTCTGTATTTTCTCTGCACAAGAGGCGTGATCAACGGGCATAGTTCAAATGACTTTGTACGCAGTTGGATAGTCCTTCAACCAATCAGACCAACATTCCGGGTGAGGTTGCAGGGACAGCGGCATCAACGGGTTGCTGCGCTTCGGTGGCCGGCTTGTTGAATGTAAACAAAAAGCTGCTTGGTCGCTTCTCTATCGTCATCGTGTGAAACCCGCCAATAGCGCGCCAGGTGGATAAGCCAGTTTGTGATTTGTTCCTGCAAATTTGTAACAGAAGCAGGATAGAAACGTACAGGTTTCCAGCTTGAGCTGCAGGGCGAAATCAAATCGCCGGCAGATCGGGCTGGGTTCACCCAGTCTACCAAATCCAAGATTTGGCTTCGGATTCGGCTGAATATTGATCTTTTTGACGGGGTTTGGTTTCTGCCGAACCTTAGAATTGTTTTCCACCGAACAGAACCCTACGTTTGCACTACGTGCGCTACACTGGTCGACTGGTATTTTTTTCATTTTATTTTTATTTTACCTTTATTTAACCAGGAAGAGACTCATTGAGATTAAAAATCTCTTTTTCAAGAGTGTCCTGGCCAAGACAGGCAGCACTACAACCACACATACAGTACATACAAACACAAGATACACAAAAACACTAAAAACATAAAACAACTGAAACAGCAAATCCTTCAAAGTCAACCACAATCCTAAACACATCAGGCAAAACATCTACAGCCAGATGTGGCGGCCTCCATGTCAATCAACATCCTCTTGAAAGTAATCTTAAAAGATTAAGGGAAGGTGTTTACGTAGGTGGACCGTTCAGTGCAGTAGGCTGTGAGAAAGTGAAAATGGAACTCGTGAGCAGAAAAAATGTTGTTTGGCAGTAGCCAAAACAATACACAACATTGCCGCTGTTAAAACATCTGCGTATGAAACATCCGAAAGAATACGAGTTGTGCATAAAGGAATCTACAGACAGCAGCCAAAATGCAGCAACTTCAGGTACAGCAAAGGAAGGACAGTCACAGCTAAAAACTTGTGTTAACCATTTGTTTACTTCATTCATGTGTTTACTGTGTTAATGGACTGAGGATGGGAGTAGGATTCGGTATTCGGTTTTGGCAGCATCTTAACCAGTGGATTCGGTATTCGGCAGAACCCCAAAAATCTGGATTCGGTGCATCCCTAATTCATATCAAGTTTTTGAAGCAGCATAGAGTGCTTTTTAAAACTACCGACAGCCACTTCATGTGGCCACAACAATATCACATTCTCTCCTAAACGTGATGAGTCTGCTGAATATTTCAAAGACATGATAACATTTGGTTGAGTTGTGAATTAATCTGTAAGCCTTAAATATATCTCACCCATCCACTCTGTGTCAGAAGCTGACATGGCCCAATTAAGAGTGGCTGACACTGAGCAGCTGTACAAAGTGGATGTCATACCTTAATTTTCTTTTATTCCAATCATCTTTTTAAAACTATTTGTAAAATTATGTAGCATGTGCAATTATCATGCCATTCTTTGAAACAGCTTGGGTCCCCAGTTTTTAGTAGCCTAACTTCACACCAACCTTAAACTCTACAAAGTTCACCAGAATTTAAATTCTGAATCTTGTCTAGACCAAAATCCTTAGGATACATATTTGGTAAACTAAATATTAGTAACACCACTCACAGTAGTTTAATATAACACATTTGAACAATAATAGACTGTGTGCTGGGTACAGAGCACTGCGAGCTACTGATCGTAGTGTTCCGTCAGGTCAGCGGTAGTTGGTGGTTCAGTTACAACAGAATAGTTGACTGTGCGCAGGGTGCTCTGTAACCAGCGCACAGTCACCTATTCTGGGGTAACTAGACCACCAATTACCCCAGAATAGGTGACTGGGCGCAAGGTACAGAGCACCGCGAGCTGCCGGTCATTTCGTCAGAGATTACGGTTAAGTTTCGGCAAGAAAAAGTGAGCGTTATGCAGCGACGAAAGATAAGTTTAAGCACCAAAAAGTAAGGTGACTAGATTTCGGAGACAAAATCCAAGGACATTTTCAGCTCAGAAGCGTAAATACCTCCAAAAAAGGTAATGTTTTTATCTTTTTATCTAAAACTTAAAACGGAGACACTGCCCCAGGGGCGTCACTAGACCTAGAGCTGCACAGGGGCACAAGCCCCCCTAGGGGGGATCCATGGGCATGCTCCCCTGTAAGAAAATGTTGTCTATTTTAATGTTTAAATGCATCAATCTGATGCACTTTGAAAAGAAATTCAAAGGTTAGACTTGATTATTCTTATCTATGGATGGACATATTTGTGCTGTAGCCTGAACTATCTTGCACTTCAGAATTATAACCATGCACATACAGGTGGAATAGTTTTTACTTAATATTTTTGCATTAATGTCACTAGGAAGCATACCAGTAGGAATATATATTCATATTTGTAAGTGGGATATATATAAGTAAGTGGGATTGTCTGGAATCTGGCAATATAATAACCATTATATGTAACAATAGTTTACATGAGAATACATTATAAGTTTGGCCCTTTGGCTGAGTCTCTCTCTGTCAGAGGAAGAGCAGGAGTGCGGTTGTGAAGAAGTTGGTAATTTCATGGTGCAGATTAACACTTTTGCATGCACTATATCCGTGTCACATTCTCATTAGGGGCTGAGCCCCCCTGAAGGGCTGATCCTAGAATCTCCCCTGCTACTACTTCATACTTGTACTCCACTACACCTCAGAGGGAAATGTTATAAAGTTTACTGCACTCCATTTATCTGACAGCTTTTGCTTTATTGCTTCACGCTGGGCTTGTTTCTGCAACAGCTCATTGAGTATCAGATACAATTAAAACTATTGAGGAAATATTTTCCTTTGACATTGGTCCAGTATTAAACGAGATCACTGCAGTCGGCAACAGTGAAACAAGCTACAATGTAAGATAATAGGACGTCAATTGTCCAGCTTGTATTTACGGTCATAAAAGTGTCAAGTGTCTGACAACATTATGGAAAGGATTTCTAAGGAGGTCGATCTTTCTGTTAAAGAGTAAGATCCTTTTTTAAAACATAAAAAAGTCCACGAAATGCGTTCGCTAAACCCACCAGACTCCATGTAACTAAACAGTAATTTTAGCATCGTAAAATGGGCGTTCTAGAACATCTCTGAGCTCTGAGGCTTGCTCTGGCTGTCTTGAGCCTGTGCGTGTAGGGTGCACGACTATTTCATTCAAATTTCAATGTCAGTCACAGTGAAAACCGGGGACATTTCCGGGGACAGCTCCAGCCAGGGACAGGTCACCGAAACCGGGGACTGTCCCCGGAAACCTGGGACGTCTGGTCACCCTACCAAAACGGACTAGTTAAGTTTAGGTAAAGATCGTGGTTTGTATTAAAACACTCCCAAGGAACACACATTTCCCGGGTGAAAGTCAATTGTTTGTACGGGAAGCGAACTCCGCTCCCTGGATTAAGTACAGTAATAACACATGTTAACGCCCACTCATCCTCCCCGACCACCTCCCTACGCGGCGCACCTCCTGCCGCGTTCTTATACAGCAGCAGTCACGTGGTGCATACAGCAAAAAAACGTGTAAATCATACGAATTACAGTGCTTAACTTTTTGCAGCTTTTCGAAGTAATGATTCATGAGTAATGATTCATGAGAACATGAACAGCACCACAATTACAGCCTGAGAGGCAGAGACCTTTTCTCTGTACAAAGAGTGAGATCCGTCTGTGTTCTTGGGCAGGCAGCTTTTTAGGTTTTATCATCGCCACCTGTAGAACAGTCTAGAGGTCTAGAGGACCTTAGGGCATCTAAGTCTGTAGACAGTGTTTTAGTATAGTATATTCTTTACAACTTGTTCTGATCTGCTAAGAATCTTTTTTTTCATTTTAGCTGTAGGCCTAAGGCTCTGAACTGTAATATTTTAAAGCCTGATTTGATTTTTCCAATAGGACTGCATTACTGTAATAGGTAAAGTATAGGCCATAATAAATGTAGACTTAAAATATAAAAACGAGCACAGTATCAGAAAGGAAATATTGTAGATTCTCCACCTCTGGCCTTAGCTGCCATGTCTCAGACAGTCCACACAGCAGTTGTTCGAGTCACTGCACCCCTCCAGTGCTGAGGGACCCTTTTTTTTTATAACAAATACAATGGATTTTCACACTAGTTTTAAATCCAGACATAGCTAAAGAAGGGCCTTTTATATATAGCTTTCATCTCACAGTCCCTGCCTGTGTGTGTGTGTGTGTGTGTGTGTGTGTGTGTGTGTGTGTGTGTGTGTGTGTGTGTGTGTGTGTGTGTGTGTGTGTGTGTGTGTGTGTGTGTGTGTGTGTGTGCGCATATAAGGATCTATAGGAGCGCAGGTGATTTTATAGTTTAAAAGAGGCCTCACTGATGGATTTAAAAACGTTTCAATGTCATCTCAAACTGGCCAGCTTGATTGGCTCTGTTCAGTTCAAGGTTTGTGGCTCCCATCTTGCAGTAAAAAGCTTTCATGCCACTATGACACAGATAAACAATTTAAATATGAAATGCAAAAAAAAGCATGAGTGTCACTGGGTTACATCAGTTTTAATGAAATACTCAAAAGTTGACTCTTTAGAGATGGTTTTGTGTAGCAGTGTTATGCTCTCAAAGTGATTTTTAACGCTTGTCTCTTCTTATTAGCCTGCATTGATCCAAAGGACCCCTGATGGGCTTCCTGAGGAGCATCAATACAGAGAAGACAAATGTTTTTTTTTCTAATTATCTTCTCATTCTCTTTTACCATTACTCTTCAAATGCAATGCTAAGGACATTAAGCCACGAGACAGACCACAGAGGCTCCTTGTCAAAAGCATTACTTTGGGGCTTGGATGTGTAACAGATTTTATTCAACTTTGATCATTACAAAGTTTGTCTGGAGGTCACATTTCTTTTTTCAACTAACTTCATTTAAAAAAATGTATCAACAGGGAAGTACAGACTGAGTAAGAAATCATAAACAAATCTGTTAAATAGCATACAAATATCATAGATATTTGTATGCTATTTAACAGCATACAAATAGCATACAAATATCATAGATAGAATTATAATATAAGGAAATAATAATATAGGGCTGCTGGGCAAATTGATAAATGAATGGTAACTCAGGACAAAAAAGAGGTGATTGTTTACAACATAATCAAAAGGCATAGTATATTGTGTTTGATGTGTTGGATGACATAACCTTCAGTAGACAGTCACAGTTTTTAGCAGCCAGTAACACTATATAACATACTACAGTATATTCTTAGCACAACAGAACTGAAGCAAATAGACATTAAAGGAATATTTCACTTTCATCTTCTAGCATGCACACCCCAACTTCCAGTAGCTGCTCATCACAGATGTTCAAGCTCTTTTCCAAGTCCACAAATCTTAATGGAGAAAACATCAAATCTTAGTACGCCTTATTTCATGGAACATTTTGACATGTCACAGTAGGAAACACACAGGTGTAAATATTCAAATTAATGATTGACTGAATTCCATTTAGCTACTTCAGTTTCAGAATCCTGGTATTGTGCATGCTGGCTCACTGTCACACTGTCATGGCTTACTGGGACATGAAAATAGAACAGAGCCATTGTTAATGGTATTAGTAACACCTGTGCTTTTCATGCTATGACAAATTAAAATATCTGCTGTGAAAAAATAGCAAATATCAGTTTAAAATAGGAGGACGAATGTACAAAGTTATAAGCATTAGCATGTAAATGATATTTTAACACAAGCACTTGACAGTAAAACATAAATAGCATAAAAATCTCTCTGTACAAGTACAAACTGTGTGCTTTCTTTTTTAATGTTGGAAGCTAACTTATACAGACAAGCACCCATGCCGTAGATAAGTTGGCACTGGTTTGGTGCATAAATGCAGAGTAAAACATCCCAATTCCATTCTTTAATATATACCATTATAAAACATGTCTAGTATGCATGTGTTCTATTGATATCCCAGCATCTTATGTTTTAAAATGCACATTTTGTGCATTGTGTATTTGCATGAGGTACTGAACATTTTATGTATCAAATATGTTCAGGGCCAACCAGCTGCATATGCCAAACAAATCCTAGATTTTATCATGACGGCACCTTTTCTGTCCTGTCACCCATTTAATGAAGACATCATAAGGCACTGCTTTATCATGGTGGTCATAAGTATGCCCAACCTCCGTCTCAGTCTTCTCCTTGACCAAATTCCAGTCAGTAATGATCATTTACAAGTGCCAAATATCTTCCTTAAGGATACGTGTGTGGAACTTGAAAGGGGAGCAGCGGCTGATGCAAATCCACACATTCTGGGTTGTTTTCAGTATTAAAGCTCCCCTGATGCTGGTGAAAAATGTATGTATGCATATTTTCATCTATTTCTTATCAGTCCTTTTCCCAGTGGCCCTGATGCAGCTGCATTCTCTCTTTCTCCACTTGGAGGCGTTCTCTCTCAATCTGCAGTCTGCCTGCCTCAAATTTGAAGAACTGCAGCCTCTCTTTCTCCAGCTGCAGTCTCTCCTTCTCTAGTTTTAGCCTTTCTGTCTCCAGAGCCACCATTGGCATCCAGCCTTTACTTTCTTTCTCTCTCTCCCTCTGTCCATCATGAGTGGAGGATAAAGAAGACGTGGAGGACGAAGGAGGGCCTTGTTGCGGCGGCAGGTCAAATGAGGAGTCCACAAGCTCTGATTGGCTGAGGAGCTGAAGCCTCAGCCTCTCCCTCTCCACCTGTAACCTCTCTCTCTCTAGCTGCAGCCGTTCCCTCTCTACCTCCATCTGACGAAGTCGCTCCTTCTCCACCACCAGCCGCTCTTTCTCCACTGCCAGACGTTCAGTTTCCACAGCCAGGCGCTGTTTTTCCAGTTCCAGTCGCTGTTTCTCAACAGCAACACGAAACCCTGCCCCCACATTTTCATGATTATTTAGTCCACCCAGAGCTTGGGCTGGCCTCCCCATCAGGCTACCAGCGAGTGGCACGTCTCGGTTGGTGGTGGACGTCAGAGCCTTGGAGGAGCTGAGCATGCCCAAGTCATTGTGGGAGTAAACATCACCAACATGCCCCTCACCACGTGACACAATTTCACTGAGGAGGGAGGGAATATCATCTTCATCTATTTCTCTGTGTCCCATATCACCATCACCATCCAGCTAGTGGGAGAGAGTGAGATCATTTTGTCCTTATTTACATGCTAAATCAATTTAAAAAAATGTTTTTTAAATCAGAATATACAGTATAATATCTAGTAATATTACAAACACAGGCACTACTGTGGCACCACGATGTTGATGATGAGTTTCTGTTTCTTACTCTGTATTCACTGACATCATCCTCCATCTTCACACCCAGCGGTGCCATCATGGCCTGACCGCTCGGCTCACCGAGAGCCGCCAGCTCTGGCCAGTCGCAGTGACAATCCTTTGAGAGGCCTGAGAGGTCAAGCAGCTGGTCACACCCAGATCCCAGAGAAGCCGTCTCGTGCTCAGGGGAGGACTGATCATACTCAGTCTTCAGGGCCACAGATGAGGATGAGGAGGAGGAGAGAGAGAGCTCAGCCCGAAGCTGTTTTCGCTTCATCAGTGCACGCCAGTCCAGGTAACGGCGCTTCACCTGCACAGGAGATCAGCAAGAAACTTGTGTTTAAGAGGTCATGAATATAATAAATATAAACATACAGTATGATTTGAGCGTAGGAATAAGCACACCTCAGCAGCAGTGCGTAGCTCTCCCTCTCCCAGAGAATTAACACCTCGTGCCACTTCCTCCCATGCCTGTCTCTTCAGCTCATTAATGGCTGTGTTCTGTTCACACAAAAATAGAAGAGAAGAAGAACAATAAACAGCAATTAGATTGCTCTATTCTAACATTTCTAACATGGCTTTTGTGAAGTCGGGATTGTGTTGTGGTGACTTGTAGGTCTGTAGGAAAGTGTGAGCAATGCAGGTTTCTTTCAAAATAATGAAAATACCTGTTTTCCATGAAACATAACAATACTGCCTGTATGTCTGTAAAACAAAATTATCCTCTGAAGAGTATAGCCAGAAGATAATATTGAGGCCAATATCGATATTTGAGACTTGAGAATTTTCTTATACACAAGATATGTTTGACAAGGATCCTTTAAACTGTTTCTTAAAGAATTGTGACCAAGATGTGCATGGAGCTGGATATCTTGCAGTTGAATAATAAACTGTGTCAGTGCTCTCTGGTGGACAATAGAGATAATGTAGATACTGCTTTTAATTTATTTAAAAAAATATTTTTTTGGAATTCCTTACCTGCACTGTTTTACTTAGCAGCCGACCTCTTTGTGACTGGGTTGATTGATTGGTGTAGGTTTACTCTTTTTCTCAATCATAATGTGTGTCATATGTTTTAGTTGTGACTTGAGTGGCTTTTTGGATGATCATGTCAGTTCATTGTGTAATGCCTCCTAACACAAATCTGTGTTATACTGTATAATATTATACATTTGAGAAAAAAAAAATGAATGAGCGCTGCTTTTGTCAGTAATGAGTGAGTACGGTCACATAGACTTACATGTATATCAGTTTTGAAAACTCATTTCACACATTAAACAAGATATTACAAAAGACTTGGAATAAGTTGATAATTGGACAGGACAGTGTAGTTAGCTAATTGTTGTGTGCTGCTGTTGATCTATTGAAGAGAAGAGAAGACAAGACAAGACACCTGCTGTCTGGAGAACAACACGTCCGTCCTCTTGTGGATCTCTCTGATGAGAGTCTGTGTTTCTCTCACACTGTAGTTGCTCTTCCTCTTCCTCTTCAGATGTTTCATCTGTAGGAAATCCAGCTTGGCAGCAAGAAGGGACAGGAAGCCCAGAGACACAAAGAAGAGACAACTGGGGGGAATGGTCAAGGAGAACAAAGAGTTAAAGAGGAGGAAGGTCCTGTATGAAAAGAGGGAGGTTGAATGGACACGGGTACAAAGAGAGATAGATCACAGGTCAGGTGAAGGTTGTTGTAGAGGTTAGTCCATGTCTAGCAGTGCAGCTTTCCTTCAAAAGCAAAGCGGTTTTCATCAGGGAGGAATCCCTCAGTGGCTCCAGCAGTCCCTGTGAAGAGAGTAGGAGACGGATCCTAGCTGTTACACTAGATGCTGGCTCTGTGTAATGGCATATGTGACTTGAAGTTGTGGAAAAAAGTGTGTGAAGTTGCACAGGTCACACCTGGTTGGCTGGTGGATTAAATTAGAAAAGCCTTTTTTTCCGTTGGAGGGTTCACTTCTGAGGTGATGATAAGGCCCTGATTTGATGTAGCTAAGGCCACATAATATTAAAACAAGACTTGCAGGGGTTTTCACCTTTATTGCCTGGCTTGCCCTGCTGCCAGGTAAGTGTACACAGGTAGAGAAGCATCACAGGCTGAAAAGGCTTCCTGTATGTAAAACAGAGAGTAGTTAATGTTTTTGTAATATTTAAAGTGTGTCAAGTTAGGTCAATTTGTCATATATCCCAAAATCACTTTTTTGTCTCAGAGGGCTTTATAGTGTGTACAACACTGGCCATTCTCTGTCCTTAGACCTTCAATTTGGAAAAGTCAAAACTCAAACAAAAAGAAAAAAATTAAATGGGAAAAAAAGAGAAACCAAGGAGGGATAGGCTATGCAATGGGCCTCGTAGTATATGCAGTATAGACAGACAGAAAGAAGAGAAGTAGAATTACAATATGGAAAAAAACAGAATTACAATATGAAGTAAATACAAAGTAAAAGTACATATTATAATATTAGATAAGTAAGTTAGTATTTCACTTTCTTTTTTATGTAACTTGCAGACGTGTTAAGCATTTTTATTAGTTGTCTTGGGAAATGGAAACGCCATAAAGGTGGGGTATTTTATGGATCTTTGTAGGGGAATCATCATTAAATACATTTCATTGTGTTTCATTTTCAGTAAAGGCTGTCCCATTAACTAAAAAACCTGTCAATATGAAGAAATGCATTTTTTGAGGTTGTAAGAAATCACATACAATGAAGCCTCCTGCTGATATTTCCTCTGCAGCACATAAACACACATAGTTATGCGATATTATTTATCCTATCAGGCTACTATAAGCACACAATCTCGACAATATCTAATCACCTACATATGTTAGAATATAGTAAAACAGTCATAAGTGTAGCCTATTGTAAGTAGGCTATATTTGACATGTACGTTTCTTCTGTTAGCCTACACCTGGACAATATACCTATACGCAATCTGTGCTTCTAGGTTATGCCCTTCTGTATCTCCCAAATATTTCTAGTCAGAAATAACGTTTTTTTTTAGGAATAGCCTACGCTAGATATTTTTCTAACCAGACGGGTACATCCCAATTTTATCATCACAATCATTAATGCAACGTAGTGTGTTGCTTATATTACCACCACCTCCAATAAATCATTATTATTAATGTATTGTGAAGACAACTTACCTTACGCGCACAGACGTACCGCAATCAAAACAACATCCTAGAGGTACAATTTTAATGCTGCATTCATGTGCAGCTCGGAAACAACATTTAAAAGTCCAACCTGTAAATCTACACCCAAAGGTGCAAGTCGAATAGAATACTTTGGAATAGAAAACGGGACCATTCAATCAAAGCATTTCTTTTTCTATTGTTGACTCTGCACAACGCTAATTTCGCCATGCTGTTGCAGAAGAAAGACATTTAATGGATGTTCAAGGATGAGGCCAAGCTAAGAGATGTTTATTTAAAGTAACACGATTGATAAACATGATATTTACAGTCAGCAGGCTTCAGATAATTCCATCTCTCTCGGGTATCAAAACAACTCTTATATTATTGAAACCACAATCATGGATACATTAAGAGAACGGCCACAACACGATTTGGCTATTTGTAAAATATTCCTGAGAGCATGTGAAGGTATCGTGAGTTGTGCACTGTTTTGATCGCTCCTATTGGTCAATCCTCCACCGCGCCCACTTATGACGACATTTAATCTCGCCGGGTTCTTCCGGACATGTTTGCTGTCAAATCCAAAACGTAAATAAAGAGTAGTAGTTTTATTAGCAGCCTGTAATGTGCTGATGGGGTGCGTCACTGTGAAAGCCCTAAAACATATATAACATTTCCTGAGTTTTGTTGTCAGCCAAACCTTGCAAGCTAACGCGCGATGCTAACTTGTTAGCTCACTAACAACTTGTGAGCAGTCCAAAGTTGTGAAGAAGTCCAGATGACCAGACGAAGGTGAGGAGATGGGCTCTGTTCGCTGGGCTTTCCGCTGCGGGTCGTGGACACCGAGCAGGTCTGACTGGCTGTTAGCTGCTCGCTGCATTCAGCGGGAGGAGAAAGACCGGATCGGACAGTTTGCGTTTGCTAAGGATGCAAAGTCAGCCATGGTGAGTGTGACGGCACACGTTTGTTTCTATCACCTTCTGCGTGCGGTATAATTCATCACACTATCACCCAACTAAGATTCTTTCCTACTTGTCAAGATATCTAGGTGTAAATCACTGACTGTCTGTCTATCTTTATACTGCATCAGGCTGGCAGGTTGTTGCTGAGGAGATTTCTGTGTGAGAGGATGGGGATCCCGTGGTCACAGATCAGACTGGAGCGATCCCCCAGAGGGAAACCTTATCTGGCAGCACCACTGAAGGTTCATACTATGATTTTAAAAAAAATGTTTTTATCTAAACTATTTCCATAAACGATTACAAAATACAGTTTTGTGGGTTTGAACAAGGTTTGGATGCACAGCATGATTTTTGCACTAACCTGCCCACCAGTGGGTCAGTAATTGTCAAAAGACCGTGATAAAGTATTTTAATTCACATGTTGATAGTCCCTAAACTACACTTGAAAATTAGGCAAACATAGTATTTTAGACGGGGAGCCACCAGAACAGACACTTTGCACAGGTGGGTTTATGTATGTACATATTGTACATTTTACATAAATTAACTTTAGATGCTACTTGGGCGCTACTTGTATTGTAATTGTTGAGCTCAAGACATAGTTTATGTCTTGTTATACTGGACTGTTGCTCTGACTTAGTTTTCTGTATTTTGATTTAGAGCTTAGAGCATACTTCCCCCCACTTGTTTAATAGCTTTCAGAAGATGTTAAAGTAGTTCCCTGATGACCATGTTCTTTGTCATATAATTTAAAAAATCCACTATTTGATTACTGTCTTGCTGTCTGCGCCCAGGTCACTTCAGATTCAGGTCCTGAACTCCCGGCCTGGAGTTTCAACCTGTCCCACCAGGGGGACTACGCTGTGCTTGCTGCAGAGCAGGGGGTGCAGGTTGGGGTGGATATCATGAAGACCACCATGCCAGGTAAATGCTAAGGATAACAGATGAAGCAGCATTAACAATATCAACCAATATAGACACATACATTGAGATCTGAAGATGCCTTACTGGCAATTAAGTGGTAAAAATAGTACTAAGCTTAATGTTTTTGTACAGTTTTGGATTGCATGACTGAACAGTTTGACATTAATTTGGGGATTTTATTTTAGGCATTTTGCTCTAAAATAGGGATGGAGTGAAAGGGGTTAGATTTGGGGAAATAGTTTGACTTGGGTACACAAAAGCTCACACACACACACACACGTACACACATACTGGTTGTTACAGATAACAATGGAGAAATAATGATTTTTACGACAAATCTTAATGTCTCCTGTAATATGAGACTTTCCAATATTCAAACATGCTTGAATTAATCATGATGCTACTGTCTGAATCCTGGCAAAAGCTTAAAGATCAAGCTACAACATTCTGTGTTAGCTGTCCATTTCAACCATCTCACATTAATGATAATCAATCCATGACAGCCAAATCTGTAAGTATAATCAGTAGGGTTGGTCCACTATGGAACCGGTAGGAATCGGACTGGGTTAGAATACAAATTTCGGTTCCTCATTTCGGTTCCACTTAATGTGTAGACTGAAATATTTTCCCTCTGTCGCTCCGAAACAGACGTAAAAATATCACACTTTCTCTGTAGTCTACCGTTAGATAGCTACTGTAAATGTAGGCTACTTTTAAAATGCCATATTTTCCCTCTGGGCTCACCAAAATGGATGTAAAAGCATATTACGGCTACCACATCTATAAAAGAGCCTCTCTTTGATGTCATTTTTCAGTTTTTCAAGAATTGGTTTAGGAATCAGAATCATTTTAAAAGTACCGGTTCGGAATCGTAAAAATCCAAACAATACACAACCCTAATAATCAGTAGTTCTAAGAATAAGGCAGAAATTGTATTGCTTATGTATTCTCCAATCTGATCACAAGAGGGCACTGTTGCCGTGTGTGTGTGTGTGTGTGTGTGTGTGTGTGTGTGTGTGTGTGTGTGTGTGTGTGTGTGTGTGTGTGTGTGTGTGTGTGTGTGTGTGTGTGTGTGTGTGTGTGTGTGTGTGTGTGTGTGTGTGTGTGTGTGTTAATCTCAGTCCTCACACTAATCTCAAAAGCTGAGTATGTTTGGATAATCTATACGATAAAAAGGTTGTTTTTATCTCTGTCATACATCTGACGCCTCCCTCCATCTTCCTCTCACCTCATTTGGCTTTCCCTTCGTCTCCCTCCTTCCCTTTTTCTTCTGTCTTTGTCTCTGTCCCTCTTTCTCCCTCCTCTTCCATTTTTTTTGGCCCTCACACCTCTCCACCCTCCTTCTTTCCCTCTAGGTAGCATCTCTGTGCCGGAGTTTTTCCGCATCATGACTCGTCAGTTTACAGCGTACGAGTGGAGCGTCATCCAATCAGCCGGCTTGGAGAACCAGCAGCTTGCCGCGTTCTACCGCCACTGGGTAACCATGGCAACCATACTACCCTGTCGTCACATTGCATTACTGCTGGGCCCAACGGGCGGCCTTTCGTGTGAGAAGGAAGCATAGGGAGAAAAAAACATTGACAATGTCCTTTTGAGACACAACATTTTTTTCCTCCTCAACTCTCATTTTTCTCACATTCTGTCTTTCTCTGTCTCTGCCTTTCATCCTCACAGATACTCAATAGCCCTTTCTTTCTTTCCCCTTGTTCAGTTTTTCGTTTTTTTATTTCTTTTTCTTGTGTATTTTCTTTTTTTTAGACACACACACACACACACACACACACACACAGATGGACAGCGACAGCAATGGTGGTGCTAAGTAAAGATGTTGTGAGATTGAGAGGGTGGCACAGAGACGTCAAGCTCTGATATCATCACCACACTGTTGACTAATGGCAGAGTTCGACGGTTGCCATAGCGATTAGCCTTGTAATACTCTTATTGTGGCTCATTGGCTGCCGAGCAGGGTTGGTTTTGGCTGGACACACATATTCACACACAGACACAAAGTGGCTCTTCTGTATACACACTACATGTGTGCATAGATTCCCATCTGCTGTGGTTTTAAGTTAAAGTGCTACTGAGCCAAAATACACCACATGCACACGCAAGAAGCACACACAGACTGTCCTTCTCAGCTTTGTCAGGCATACATTTGTCTTTGGCTTTCATATGTGCTGGTGATCATTTTCCGGGTTTAACTGATCTAGCTTTCTCCTCTTTCTGCCAAGGCCTTAAAGGAGAGCTTCATCAAAGCCATCGGCACGGGTCTGGGCTTCAACCTTCAGAGACTGGAGTTTCACCTGTCCTCTGAACCGCTCACACAGAAATATGTACTGCGCCAGACCAAGATGTATCTAGATGAGGAAGAAGAAGAGGACTGGATATTTGAAGTGAGTCTGTTTGAAGATGGGTGTGAAGAGTAAGGACAAAAAACTTTCTAAAAAAGCTAGAAGTTGTGTCTGTCAAATGACAAATTGGAAAAGAACAAAACAGACTAAAGACAGATTCAAGACTTGTTTGATTTCCAGATAAAAAAAACTAAAAACTAAAAGATTAGACATGAAAACATTCCAAAGAGATCACTGACATGATGACTTGACAGTTTACGTACAACTCCCGTGGTCCCAGAAGGTTGCGGTGTGTTGGGAGCAGCCTGCAGTGTTTTCTATTAATCAATTGCCAGATTGGCTTTCTCCTATCATCTTAAGTCCTGTGACATCTACTTATGTCATCTCTTGTATGAGATTCTGTGGGTTTTTCATTTGTATTCTTACTTGTTTTTATTCTTTAATGGTTTATATTGCCCAAGAGGAGCTTTGCCTCATGCAAAATATTGTTTTGAGCACAGATTAAAGGAATAGCTAAACATTTTGGGAAATGTGTCTATTCACTTTCTTACCAAGACATAGATGAGAAAAAATATGCTCTCTCATATCCGTCTGCTAACAGCAAGGAGACAGTTAGCTTAGCATAAAGACTGGAAACAGGTGTCCGAAGGTGAGGAAATCTGCCTACCGGCACCTTTAGCTCACTAATTAACACGTTATATCTCATTCGTGTGATCTTAGCTAGTCCCACACGTAACCTCAATGTACTGTTTTAACGGTCCTCTTGGCAACAATTCGTACAACACATAAGTTAAGGTTTGTTTTCAAAAGAGATTTGAGGACTTTCAAAAAGCCAATATCAACGTTTCATCTTTAGTGCCAAATTATCTCTTTACACAAGGCTTTAGTAAAATTTGGGCATGACTATACGGAAAGCTGAGTTTGTTCTAAACATTTTGATATGACACACATGGGAATCAATTATATGCCAATACCTTGCCAATGCCAAAAAAAGGTAAATTTAAGATATGTGAAAATGCCCTTAGACCTCAGAGGGTTAAGAGGGGGGAAATAGTTTTGTTAGTGCCAATATGCATTTTTGTAGTATATTACCATCTAGATGTGTAGATGGAAATTATTTCAAATTATCGTTATCAGTTAAGTGTTTTAAACAGCACTTCCTTCATGCCGAATCTAAAGATACATATCGTCAGGTTGAATAATACTGCTAGTGTTTGTATAATATGAAGAAAGAAAAAAAAAGTTTAATAAATACTACTTTAGGGCTGCAACAATGAATCGATAACATCGATAACATTCGATTATTAAAAAAGTTGGCAACAAATTTCATTATCGATTCGTTGTATCAATATGCCACTCAGTCGCGGAGATAAAAAGAGCGGGGGTAGAGGAAATACGGAGAGAGACCGGAGAGACCCGTAACGTTGTTCTGAAACACACGGCAGAGGCAGAGAAATCAGTAGGACCTAAGTCATCCAAGGTGTGGGAGCATTTCACACTAAATAAATCGAAAACGTGTTAATTGCAAGATAAGCAAAAGCGACATGGCATGGCACAGGCGCACCACGGTGATGATTCAGCACCTAAAACGTAAACATGTTGGAGTCTTTGATGAGGAGGAAGGGAGTTCAACAGCAGGGTAAAGTCACTACAGATTCTACTTTTGTTCCGTTTTGAAGTGAGGAACGTAACGTCCCTCCAGTAGCTCTTCTGGTGCTGGTATGGTGTTTACTCGTTATCCAGCTGACTAGCATGACAAGCTAGCGTTAGCTCGTTAATAACAGTAGGAAGAGAGGGGGTGGTATAGTTTGCAAGACTAAAGACACGTTTTTATTCACTCGCCTTTTTTGGCCCATTCATTTTTCAGTCTATTGTCATGTATATATTCTGTGCTTTGTCCCATATTAGTTGTTGTTGACAAATATATGTGTGTGTGTGTGTTGTACTTTTTAATTTCATTTTAAAGTTCTTTTATAGCACTTGGTCATCTTAAGCTGTGTTTAAATGTGGTGTACAAATGAACTTAACTTGCACTTACTACAATGATGGTAATAATTTAATGAATAAGCTTCAAGTGAATGTGTGTGTGTGTGTGTGTGTGTGTGTGTGTGTGTGTGTGTGTGTGTGTGTGTGTGTGTGTGTGTGTGTGTGTGTGTGTGTGTGTGTGTGTGTGTGTGTGTGTTCTTTGGGTTACTTACCTTTACACAACTATTAACTAAAGCAACAAGTATGTATGTAAGTATGTATTGAGTTGATGTAAATTAATGCTTTTTTTTTTTTTTTATCCGATTCATCGATTAATCGAAAAAATAATCGACAGATTAATCGATTATTAAAATAATCGTTAGTTGCAGCCCTATACTACTTTGTTCGATCTTATTGGTGGGATTTGTGTAACATGTAGAACCAGTTTGACACAGCCTTTAGGAAATCAATTAGCTTAAAAGCAGCATGGCAGCGCTGATGTGGGGTCCTCCATGCTCCTCCATGGCTGCCCCCCTTGAATGCATCTGCAAAGTGAATCACAAGTGGTCTTGCAGAGAAATACCCACAAGAGACTGTGATAAGGGGGCCCTCAAGTGGCCCTTCAGCCTTCCTGACACCATGATAAGAGTTTGATCATCTTTTCTGCTCCTCTTCTCTCCTCACCTTCATTCCCTTCCTCTCCACTTCTCCATTTGATGTTTTCTCATCTCTTTCCTCCCTCTCTTTACCTTACATCTTCATTTAACTGCCCCCCCCCCCCTTGTATTTTTTTTCTCTCCATTCACCTTAGAGACCCATGCCCAGTGGCAGAGGGATTTACAAGAGACTGCTAAAAGGTTACCACTGGTTTGAAAAGCCGGATGTCTCCTCTATCCCTCTCGAAGTTGCGGAGGCTTAATGCTGTTTTTTGTGTCTGTGTTTTCACACTGGGTAATATCCGCTCCCTTATATCGATCACAGGTAATGCACGTGTCCTCTGAAGTAACAGCAACATACAGTATGAAGAATGTGTTAGGGTACAAAGAATGAAGAGATGCATTATAAAAGTGGAAACACTCCACCACACTGTCTCATTCCCACTGGTTCATTTCATATTTATTTAATATGGCTTTCGGTTCAAATGACCCTAATCAGGTAAATAAACAAGCATCATAACAATTACATTTTAATACATGGATAAATAAGAGCAAAGTTGCCAATGACAGCTGAAACAGTCGATTAATTAATCTGCAAATATTTTGATATATATGTAGGCATTTTCTGTGTTTTATATAATTTTAAATAGCATAACTGTTGGTTTGGACAAACTTGGGCTCTAGGTATTTGTGATTGGCATTTTTAACCAGTTTCTGCCATTTTATGGATGGATAATGAAAATATAATTTCAGCCCTAATGCCAATTTTCATCAATAAATATTATGTCTTATTTTATCAAAAGTAAGTTTCAATTTAACAACATCCATTAACTGAGCAAAAGTAAAAGAATGAAAATAGGGAATAAAAAGTATATATGGGTATAATAGAAGTCTGCAAGTTTGGTTTGAAAATATTGAAATAATTGACTTAATAACTGACTTTGAATGCCCCAGCTGCTATCGTTAAATATGATTGGTAATGACAATCTATGAATAAAGTACTTAAATTAAAAAGACAAGATAATATTAAAATATAAAATGAAGGCTAAAATAGATTATAAAGGAGTAAATGAGTGCTAAATGAAATCTCATTATGAGATGCTTAAATCCTGGAAAGTGTAATTACACAAAGACGTGCTTCACAACGTACAGACGTTCCAGACTACACTAACACACCTAAGAAGAGAAGCTGGTCCTCTCTCCGTATGTCCATAAGAACAGTGACACACATGATTATTTGCAATCAGGGAATGATTGCAGTGACCCGAAGATGTCAAATAACCTTGAACTGAGTCGATTGTTTTTGTTTTTCAGATTTGTCTCATACAAATAGACAAACTAAGAGCTCCAAGCGTTAATAAAGAGATGTGACGAGTGGCAGTGCTGTTGACCTTGTGTCCTCTGGCTCACTGTGTGCTGATTGGCTAGATATGAGAGCAGCTATGGGACTTATTACTTCCTGCTGACCTCTGGTGATGTGACCCCTGCAGCCTTTAGAGAGGAACTGAAGAACATAATAACACACTTTCAAAACAGACTGTAACAAAGCCAGTAAAACGGCAAAGTATAACAAATATTCACATTTAAATACAGTTCCTGGTGATATTTCTATCCCTCTCTTTTTTGCCATTCTGCCATTTTATAACTAACCCCCTACTACACATAGACTCCAACACCACCTGTTACTCTAACATTTACACACTCAGCCTTTGGCTTTTAATGTCCAAGCAATGGCAATGGCAGTTTTATTTATATAGCACCTTTCATTACATGTAAAGCCAAAGTGCTTTGCATTAAAAGCAGCATGAATATTAAAACAAAGCATGAATAGAAATAAGAATACAGAATAAGCATGAATGCTCTAAATTTTGATTATATATTTTTTTTAAGTGATAAAATGCCATTTTGGTGATATTGGTGATGTGATTTTCAAAACAATGCCAAGGTTTCTGACTTGCTCACTGTATTTCAGAGACAGTGAATCCAGGTGTGAATACGTTTTCTGTCTATGACTTTTAGGACCAACATCGAGAATATCAGTCTTAGTATTTAGCTGTAGAATGTTTTTGCACATCCAGCAATTAATATCATTAATACAGTCATGACCAGTCGAACGCCGTGCAACCAATAACATAGCTCAAGCACGGCATTCGTCGTTCAACTGGTATGTATACATGAACGGTACTGTCTTTCTAAACTATCTTTTTAATAAACTGTCTGTACACTTACAAAGTTCTCAATGCTTCGGTTTACATGTAGGGACCCTCATTATGCTGCTGTGGAAGTGTGGTGATATTTTGAGCCTTGTTAGTGGTATAGAAATAGCTTTAACTTTACCCTCTGCCCCGACGACTAGCGTTATAAGCTAATTAGCGGTTTGCAATGAAACTGGTCACATTCAATTAGCATGAAAACATGTCCCAGAGAACGGTCGACTCGGTACACATATGTAATTAACCCCTAGGTTCAGTTTGTGCCGGATTTGTCCTTTTAATGTAACATTTGTTAATGAATCCAACCATATTCGTCTGTTCAGTGGAGCACATTACATAAAAAAATATACAATGCTGATCAGAAATGGCAACATCTACAGCGGTTATTATAACATCAGGTCAAGTGTGCGACCCTTTGTATGCGTGGACCCAGTGACATGTTGTTTAAAATCAAAAGATTCCAGTAAACTAATGACTTGTTTTGTATCTGAGTTGTTGCTGTCATCTACATGAATATTGAAATCACTTGAGATTATAAAATCAATAGTTATTTAAAATAAAAGTTCCCCCAGTTCTTCCAAAAATCCCTGTCTCAGTTTAGGAGGATGATAGACAGTAGTGCAACAGGGGATATGTAATTAATAACTAGACCTAAGTATTCAAAGCTCTGGTAAATACCAAGAGCTTTTTTAGCTTAAAAAAATCATTATATAAAACAGCAACACCCCTCCCCCTTCCTGTTAGTCCTAGTGCAATGTACAAAATTATAATTATCAGGTGAAGTTTCAGTCAGCTCCTTTTTTACCAGTTTGATCAAGCCAGGTCTCTGTTAGTAGCATATAATCCAGTTTCTGAGCAGTAATGATGTTATAGACAATGAAAGTCATTTTGGCTAAAGATCTAACATTAAGCAGTGCAAGTTTCAGAGTGCAAGGAGAAGTATTAGCAGGGACAGACATAGAAGGCTTGATATGTTTAAGACAGCTATTAACTCTGCTGTCTAATGTTCATAGACCGCAGAGTGGAACCTCTGTAGTTTGGCTGAATGCAGTCTTGTTTAAAAAGCTCAGCTCCATTAAGAAATCAAGAAAAGTTGTCCACGAAAATGATGTTGATAGTATTACAGTAGGCTTTCAGCCAGATATAGAGCTAGTGTATGCAACTGAACTTCATGTTGAGAAGGGGCCGGAAATTACATATTGTTTACCAACATATTTTGTCAGTTACAAAGGCACTTGCATTTGGAGTAGAAGTTATAGAGTGGACAAAATTCCAAACCAAAAAACCCTTGAAAGGATGTTTTTAGGATAAATAAGCCTCAACAGGATGGATATACTGTAGTGGGTGTGTGGACTGAAAAATGTATGTTCTTTTAAAATGTGAATATAGGATGCAATGACAATGATAACATGTTTTATGTTAAAGTAAGGAGGCCAACCTTGAGAAAGAAAATCTGCATAGATCCACGTAAGCATGGCCAGAAAACTGGATATGAATCTGACTTTGCCACACATATTAATCATACAGGCTGTAGAATGGATTTATATCTTCAAGCTGGGCATCAACATTTTCCAATGAATGCATGTATGCTTGATGTTTCCTGGTATCATAGGCACCGTTATTGCTTGAGGAAGCGACATGTGACTAGTAAATGTGGCAGTTATCTGACTTTGACAGATTTTTACATGCATATATTTAATAGATGTGGATGCATGCAGGGTGAATGTCTGTATGAACGTCTGATAAGGTTGCACATTGGCATTATGTCATATGTCATATTATTTTGCCCTATTTTATATAGTTTTTGTAAGTATTTGCTCTGAATTTGAATGAGTGTAAAGGTTTTTTTATTTAGTGTTTGTGTTTTTTTGCGTGTTTTTTTGCAGGAGAGCTTGCTGGATGCTGACCATCATATTGCTGTAGCACTCGGTCCAGCAGACAGAGCAGGCACCGCAGTAAGGACACATAATATTATGTGTGTGTGTGTGTGTGTGTGCATGCTTAAATAGTAATTTAACATCAGGCTGAAAGGTAGTGTTTCACTGCTTTCCCTGGCACATTCTGGAGTACACCTGTAAATCACTGCAGCAAATCAAAACACTGGAGATCAGAAAAAAAGATTTTCAGGTGTTGTTGTGTTACCCTTTAAGGCCAGACTTCCATACAGACTTTAAACAGCATACATTAATTTAAGCCTCCCTTATGTGCAAAAACACAGAATGAAGGCTTGTAGCAAATTAAGTATTGGTTAGCATGAGTAATAATCTATAATCTCAATCTGACATAAGAACCAGTTTGACGGTCAGGTGATGGATAGACAGTTATCGACAACAACTTCTATGCCAAACATTTGCAAGTTTAATCTTCTCCAATAATGAGGATCTACAACTTTTGCCAATCTCTCAATGGGGTGAAAAACTTAAAAATGAAATGAACTTGTTAGTTGCAGCATTATTGGACACTCTATTTCAGTAATTATAGACTCTCTTCTCACTTCATTTCAGCCTCTTCGTTCATCTCTTCCTCCTCCCACCTCATTTACGCTGCTTTCGTTCAGTGACCTCATCGCCTCGGCCTCACCTCTGACGGAGGAAGACTCTGCCTGCTGGGAGAGCTTCAACATGAAGGCTGAAGCTCCACAGAGACAAAGAGAAACGCACACATCCAAATAACCACCTGTCTCATTCTGACACTCAACACACACAGACACACAGACACACACACACACACCTTTCATAAGTGCCAAAAAAGAACACTGAGTCTGAAGCTGCTTTCTCATTCAACACGTCCAGTCAAGTTTATTTATAAAGTAGTCTCTAGTATTAGTCTTGGAGGACTTCAGAATCCATACAGCATCTGACACCTTCTATCTTTAGATCCTCAGTTCAGATGAAAACAAAATCCACAAAAAAACGTTTATATGCCTGATACGCTCACGCAAACATACTGTGCAGTAAACACAAACATTTAATGTTGATGAGTGGATTGATATCATGTAAATTGTACTAACTTCCTGTGTAATTTTAGGATACTCATTGTCCAAGATTCTGCATTGAGCTCCTCGTTATTGATCTTTGTAAACCCTCAAACAACAAATTGATTGAAATAAATCTGTTATACAAGGTGTATATAATGTGTCATATGTACCGTAAGATAAGTAATGCATAATTCATAGATAAATAGATGATAATTAATAGACCATATTTACTTATTTTAGTCAAATCCTCATGTGGATCATAGATGCAAGGATCAAATAAAGTGTTATACTAAATTGCAATGTCTGCAGGGTGTAAGTGAAAGAAACACTTTTCACATTACATCTGTATTTAAGATTGATGTTGCTCTTAGTGATTTTACCCTCTCAAAGCCTCTGTCTTTAATTATTTTCCCCAGCAGTTATTGTGAGTTCAACTCGAAGCAACATATAAAGTATCCGATAACTACTGCACGTTCTGTTGTAAATGTTGATCTTTTCAGTCTTGCCCTCACTCCCCTCTGTGTGTCCTATTGCTCTTCTAGTCTCACATGTACATGTGTACAGACCTGGGTAATTATTCAATGTGATTACTTTCCTTTGTTCCTTTCTTTCCTTTCCTCTATCTTGTCTCTCCTTCTGGTAGGGCATCTTATTTTAATTGGGGACATTTAGTCGACCATTGCATTCTCTCTCTCTTTTTCTTTGCAGTTCATTTCTGCTACATCCTCCCTCTCTTGAGGACAGCTCATAGATCTAGTGTCATTTTGCAAGTTTAACCCTTCTTTCTGCATCATATTACTTTAATCGCAACATATAATCATACGCCTTCTCCCCTGCACACAGATGGAAATGACAAGTTAGAGGTCAAGTGGTGTATGTGCAGATGAGTATGTGCCATGTTTGTGACATCACACACTCCGCCTCCCCTTCTCACCCTGGAGGTAAACAGATCGATAAACACACAAAGTGGCTGCTGCAGAGCATTCGTCTTGTTACCGTAATTATTTGAGAAAAATTACTCATTATACATATTGGCTATTAGATTTCTGACAGACAAATATACAATTGTCTGAACTGCCATGACCTTACACACACAACCCTGACAGGGCTGTGTGACATGGACATGGTGAGATGGTATGGGCCCGCTATCTGTCACCACGACCTGTACACCTGCTGCTCATCTTCATGCCAGGTATCCCTCTTTCTTGATTTCTTACACCTTCTTTCTAATAGTTTTTTATTTTTTATTTTCTTAGCATTGATTGTGCTTTGTGTAATTATGGGAAGTGATGCTATAGTCACCTGCTGTCTAAATGACTCCATAGAGTTCCTTTGTTTGTGTTTTTATGTGAGAGACAAGTATAAAATATGTCGCAGAGTAAGTGTTGTCATTTAAGTGGATGTAGTACAGCATGTGCATACACGTGTATGCTGTGAGTGAAAGAAATAGAGCTTGAAAACACACACATGCAGTCATTGCCTCCAGCTGGAGTGAATTAGTTTCCCTCCTAACCATCTTAAATCTTGTGTTCTTTACAGCAGTGAAGGAGGAGAGAGGAGGCAGTGGGGTCAGACTGGAGTCACACAGGCTTACCTCAGAGAGAGGCCATTTTAGTTGCCTCATGTTTACTGGCGTGTCACAGAGGAAACTTTTTTTGAAATGCGGGATGGGGACAAGAGTGTTTTGGGCATCAGACTGAGAATTTACCCCGAGGAAAGAGATGAGACCCAGCTCAGCCTGCTGTTGAGGATATGAGCAGAGTTTCTTTTTTTAGAGGAGAAGTCAGAGGAGGAGTAGGAGGAGGAGGACATTGTGTGCCACATTTGGACTTTCGCTGCCACACTTTTAAAATTAGATTCAGTTTTAAAGTTGCATAAATGTTTCTTAAGCCCCTGCTTAAAAATGAAATTATGTACTGTAGGAAGGACAGCCAAAGTGAAAAAGCCTGACTAGCAATGTGCTCAGCAGGTAACCTTATATATTCAAATGTTTTGCCATGCTTGCTAGAGACAAATTAAAATGCTGCAATTAGCTTAGCATAAAGACTAGAAAATGGAGAAAGAGCTAGCCTAGCTCAGTCCAAAGGTAACAAGTCTGCGCACCAGTTACCTTTATTTTTAAATTTCGTTATTTTGTACAAAATATAGAAAGACAATAGACAGGGCCAGGCTAGCTGTTTCTCCCTGTTTTTGTATGCTAAGCTAAGATTGTACAACATGTTGCTGGTTGTATCCTTAATGGATGGTTATGATCTTCTCATCTAGCTCTCTGCCAGAAAGCAAATAAGCACATTTCCTAATATATTGAACTGACTTTGATTTCCAACTCTTGTTTAGGAGAGGGAGATAGGTAAATATAACAGGTTGTCAGGTTTAAAACATTCCTGAACCACTAAAGTTGAAGAGCAAGTTTTAAGCTGAAGCCTAAAGTGATTTACTCTGGCATCAAAGAACAGACTTTGTTATGTCTGTCTGGCCGGCTGCAAAACATATTTGAAGTTTCTTTTTTTTTTTCTTCTTCTTTATCTCATGGATACTTGATTCTTTGGGAGTGGGATTCTACTTTGATGTAGCTGGCAGCTTGGAGACAGCAAAGAGGAGGTTGATGTTGCCCTGAGTGAAGCTTTCCTTTTTCAGTCCAACCTTTGAAGTTCATGTTTGCTCAGATGAACAGTGTCACTGCGACTGATGAAGAAGCCTGGATTCCACGTGCCACTAAAATTTGTTATAATTCTCAAACACTTTATTTTTCAGTGGTCTATAATGTTTAGCTTTTCCCACCAGACCAGTTTTTCCTAATTTATTGTTTTTATGTTTGTGTATATGTGTCTTTAGTCAAAAAAAGATTATTGCTATTTATTTTCCCCCTGTTGTGAAACATGCTCTGTGCAGCCCAATGTGTGATTAGAAAGTTATGCTGAATTTGACAAAACACACACTTGCACACAAGGCAGATACATAATACCTACACAACCTAAACAGAAACATTAGCACATGTTTACACTTGTTCTGATTACAGACACATCCATTGTGACTGTCTGCTGCATGCTTAAATAATTGGGTATTTGTGTGAGCTCTTGTGCTGAGTGTTGTGTGTGTGTTAAAGTGGGGTTAAGGTTTATAGGGAATTAGAGGATAGTGTAAAGGTACTAAGTTTAACCATTCCTTTCCTCTCAGGGTAATCATGCAGAATCTCACATTGTTGATGAGTATTTGTTTATAAAGACATTGTTGTGTGGTTGATAGGGATGATGTTGCAACATACTTTCTT
This sequence comes from Sander vitreus, assembly GCF_031162955.1. Classification (NCBI taxonomy): domain Eukaryota; kingdom Metazoa; phylum Chordata; class Actinopteri; order Perciformes; family Percidae; genus Sander; species Sander vitreus. Next base: position 18,238,854 of record NC_135857.1, on the reverse strand, counting down.
ATCTGATATTTAGGGTTTACCAAAAGCACTTGTTATAATATTATACATCTCTACTGTACTTATCAGCAGTCCAAATTAATTTCCTTATCTGTACTTTTTGGCTCAGTGTCACCTTTGTTATCATTTAATATTTTGAGGGATAGACTAATCTGCTGACTGATTGATGTGTTTTGCTTTCTTCTGATACCATTTTTACTGCAGCCACATTGGTCAAACACTGCTCTGAAATTGGTTATGACATGGGCTATGGGGGGAAAACTTACAATAACAGGGTTATGCAGAAATCCTAAAGTTAAATTTAATAACTTTAATATCTTCTTTCTAAAGACCCCTTCCATACATTTTAAGACCTCGCCACTTTGAGTTCTAACCGGTTACATTAGCGTCACACTTTAACTTACATTTATCATACATCGATTGTAAGATAGCGCAAGTAAACAGTCTTAGTTTGTGATACGTTCTTGGACCACTGTATCAATGTAACATAATACAAGATAATTAATTGACTGACTAACCCAATGCAAGGTTTATTGCAAAGAATAATATCAATGAGAGAGAGCGAGAGCTAGAAACACAATACACTTGGACTCTGTGTAATTAGGGTACTATATATTGATCCTTTATGTTATCAAAGGATTTGGAGAAATAGGAGGCCAAGAATTTGACAACATTGTATAGCCAGTATTTGACCAATAAACTGACTTTTAAAAAAGGGAATATATCGTCACTGTTTGGCAGAAAACTTGTATCTACATATTTCGTCATTTTAATTTCTCTTCATAAATCAATGGTATTGGTCACCCTTTACATCTGTCTGTGGGTTTTACAGATATTTAAATAGTGACAAGGAAACTTTTTCTGACTTTGTCTGAAGTAAATAGCTCAATTAAATTCCCTGAAAAACATCGGTCCGATGGCGACAATATGAAACTTTGGTGAGCTTCAGGGGGGATGTCATAACAAATGTCATAGTAACGTATGCTATATAAATTTCACACTATTGTATGTAATAAAAAAATCTCCCCATAAATATGACATAGAAGTGGCCAGGTTAAGTCAGTTGGTAGAGCAGGTGCACATATATAGAAGTGTTTGCCTCGACGCAGAAGGTCCAGGTTTTGAGTCCGACCTGTGACGATTTCCTGCATGTTATCCCCCTCTCTCTCCCCTTTCATATCTAGCTGTTCTTTCCATTAAAGGCTGAAATGCCCCAAAAATTCTTTAGGAAAAATAATGAGCCTGATATCTGAGAGTACAAACAGGAACGTAGGAGAATGAATGTAAAATGTATGTCATAATAATGTCACTGTATAGTATGTCATAAAGATTTCATAGAAATTACAGAATGCCACATCGTCATAGATTTAACCATTTATTGCAACAAATTGAAATACGGTTGTACTTGGCGCTGAAGGCTTTGCTCTAATAATGCTCCCTGGATCAGCTAAGCAGCATGCAAAGCTGAAACAGGGAGCACATTGCTGAAACCCCCCTGTATACAAGAGTGGGCCCAAATCAAGACATTAAAAACCATTTTTAACTTTAAGTCATGTTAACCCTCTAAACTTGGTGGTGGAGGCAAGCAGCAGTGTGAGGCAGCATTGGTGTGGCAGGGATCAGTGAGGAGTAGGGAGACATTTAAATGGACCGCCTTGATGTGAGAATGGCTGTGATTGGTTTGTGACTTATGAAAATGATAATTCAATGAGTGGGCATATGACTTCCGTGTCCTGCACGAACTTCGAATTTCAACTTGCAAATCTCAACTTGTGAACTTCAACATGCGAACTTCAATTTATGAATTTCAATTTGGGAATATCCAACTTTGACTGGTATTTAAAAAAAAATATATGTTTTAAGTCATAGTATACAGTACTATGTCGAAAAAGGTCATAGTATATTATCTCAAAATAAAGTCATAGTAAAGTATGTTGAAAAAAAGTGATAGTATAGTATGTTGAAAAATGTCAAAAAAAATCATAGCATAGTATGTCGAAAAAGTCAGTAAAGTATGTCAAAAAAGTTATAATAAAGTATGTCAAAAAAAGTATAAGTATATTAAGTCGAAAAAGTCATAGTATAGTGTGATGAAAAAAATCATAGTATAGTTTCCACATTATTGTATCAAATAGATCTGATCAACAATCTCATCTACATGTAAACCATGTCCAACGTGATTGTAAAGCAACCAGAAACCCAAACACAGTTGCAGGATTTAGTTAAATTGGTTAATTTGTATAAAAGTAATAGTGTAGTATGTCGAAAAAAGTCATGAAAGTCATAGCATAGTATGTCGAAATAAGTAAAATTAGGTCAGGTGCCTTGCTCAAGAGCACCTTGGCAGTGCCGATGGTATGTCGAAAAAAGTCACAGTATAGTTTTTCTAAAAAAGTGATACAAAAGTCAAAGTATAATACGTCGGAAAAAAAGTGATATAAAGTAATGGTATAGTATGTCAAAATAAGTCATAGTATAGTATGTCGAAAAAAAGTCTATAGTTTATCAAATAATGTCATCGACATAAAGTCTATAGCATAGCATTTATTTGTAAAACAGTGATCCAAAGATATGTCCAAACAAAGTCGAAAACAGTGATTTAGTTAAATTGGTTAATTTGTATAAAAGTAATAGTGTAGTATGTCGAAAAAAGTCATGAAAGTCATAGCATAGTATGTCGAAATAAGTAAAATTAGGTCAGGTGCCTTGCTCAAGAGCACCTTGGCAGTGCCGATGGTATGTCGAAAAAAGTCACAGTATAGTTTTTCTAAAAAAGTGATACAAAAGTCAAAGTATAATACGTCGGAAAAAAAGTGATATAAAGTCATAGTATAGTATGTCAAAATAAGTCATAGTATAGTATGTCGAAAAAAAGTCTATAGTTTATCGAAAAAAGTCATGACAAAGTCATAGTATAGTATTTTGAAAAAAGTGATACAAAGGTATGTCCAAAAAAGTGCGAAAAAAGTGATAGTATGGTATAGTATGTCATAAAACGTCATAGTATAGTATGTTGAAAAAAGTCATAGTATAATACGTTGAAAAAAGTGATAAAAAATGATAAAAAGTCATAGTATAGTATGTCGTAAAAAGTCATAATATAGTATATCGATATAAATCAAGACAAAGTCATAGTATAGTTTGTCGAAACAAGTCATATTATAGTATGCCGAAAAAAAGTCATACTATAGTATTTTAAAAAAAGTGATAAAAAAGTCATAGTATAGTATGTCGAAAAAAACAGTATAGTATGTCAAAAAAAAGTCATAAAAAGCCATAATTTTGTATGTCAAAAAAGTAATAGTATAATATGTCAAAAAAAGTGATAAAAAAGTCAAAGTATAGTATGTCTAAAAAAGTCATAAAAGGTCATAGTATTATATTTCGAAAAAAGTGATAAAAAAGTCATATTACAGTATGTCAAAAAAAGCATAAGAAAGTCATAGTATATTATGTTGAAAAAAGTCATGAAAAGGTCATAGTATAGTATGTCGAAAAAATGTCATAGTATAGTGTGTCGAGAAAGTCTTAAAAAGGTCATAGTATAGTATGTTGAAAAAGGTCATAGTATAATATATATATATAGTATAATATGTTGAAAAAATGTCATAAAAATGTAATGCTATAGTATGTTGAAAAAAAGTCATCGTATGGAATGTCGAAAAAGTCATAGTATGGTATGTCGAAAAAATGTCGTAGTATAGTGTGTCGACAAAGTCTTAAAAAGGTCATAGTATAGTATGTTGAAAAAGGTCATAGTATAGTATGTCGAAAAAATGTCGTAGTATAGTGTGTCGAGAAAGTCTTAAAAAGGTCATAGTATAGTATGTCGAAAAAATGTTCATAATATAGTATGTCGAAAAAGTCATAGTCTGGTATGTTGAAAAAAAATCATTGTATAGAATGTCGAAAAAAATCATGGTATTGTATGTCGAAAAAATTTAATAGTATAGTGTGTCGAGAAAGTCTTAAAAAGGTCATAGTATAGTATGTTGAAAAAGGTCATAGTATTATATTTCGAAAAAAGTGATAAAAAAAAGTCGTATTACAGTATGTCAAAAAAAGCATAAGAAAGACATAGTATATTATGTTGAAAAAAGTCCTAAAAAGGTCATAGTATAGTATGTCGAAAAAATGTCATAGTATAGTGTGTCGAGAAAGTCTTAAAAAGGTCATAGTATAGTATGTTGAAAAAGGTCATAGTATAATATATATATATATAGTATATATATAGTATAAGTCATAGTATATATAGTATAATATGTTGAAAAAATGTCATAAAAATGTAAAGCTATAGTATGTCGAAAAAAAGTCATAGTATGGTATGTTGAAAGAAAGTCATCGTATAGAATGTTGAAAAAAATCATGGTATAGTATGTCGAAAAAATGTCGTAATAGAGTGTGTCGAGAAATTCTTAAAAAGGTCATAGTATAGTATGTTGAAAAAGGTCATAGTATAGTATGTCGAAAAAATGTCGTAGTATAGTGTGTCGAGAAAGTCTTAAAAAGGTCATAGTATAGTTTGTTGAAAAAGGTCATAGTATAGTATGTCGAAAAAAATGTCATAAAAATGTAATACTATAGTAAGTCGAAAAAAAGTCATAGTATAGTATGTTGAAAAGAAGTCATCGTATAGAATGTCGAAAAAAATTATGGTATAGTATGTCGAAAAAAAGTGATCAAAAAGTCATCATATAGTATGTCGAAAAAAGTCATAAAAGGTCATATTATTATATTTCGAAAAAAGTGATAAAAAAAGTCATATAACAGTATGTCAAAAAAAGCATAAGACAGTCATAGTATATTATGTTGAAAAAATGTCATAAAATGGTCATAGTATAGTATGTTGAAAAAATGTCATATTTCGAAAACAGTCATAGTATAGTATTTCGAAAAATATCATTGTATAATATGTCGGAAAAAAGTCATTGTATAGTATGTCTAAAAAAAGCATGGTATGATATGTTGGAAAAAGTCATGAAGAAGTCATAGTAAAGTATGTCAAAAAAGTCATAGTATAGTATTTCGAAAACAGTCATAGTATAGTATGTCTAAAAAAACTCATTGTATAATATGTCGGAAAAAATCATGGTATAGTATGTCGAAAAAAGTGATTAAAATGTCATCGTATAGTATGTCGGAAAAAAGTGATAAAAAAGTCAAAGTATAGTATGTTTAAAAAAGTCATAAAAGGTCATAGTATTATATTTCGAAAAAAGTGATAAAAAAAAGTCATATTACAGTATGTCAAAAAAAGCATAAGAAAGTCATAGTATATTATGTTAAAAAAGTCATAAATTGGTCATAGTATAGTATGTCGAAAAAGTCATAGTATAGTATTTCGAAAACAGTCATAGTATAGTATGTCGAAAAATATCATTGTATAATATGTCGGAAAAAAGTCATTGTATAGTATGTCTAAAAAAGCATGGTATGATATATTGGAAAAAGTCATAGTATAGTATGTCGAAAAAAGTGATTAAAAAGTCATTGTATAGTATGTCGAAAAAAAGTGATAAAAAGTCAAAGTATAGTATGTCTAAAAAAGTCATAAAAGGTCATAGTATTATATTTCAAAAAAAGGCATACAAAAAGACATATTTCACTATGTCAAAAAAGCATAAAAAAGTTATAGTATATTATGTTGAAAAAAGTCATAATATGGTCATAGTATAGTATGTCGAAAAAATGTCATAGTATAGTGTGTCGAGAAAGTCTTAAAAAGGTCATAGTATAGTATGTTGAAAAAAGTGATAAAAAAGTCATATGACAGTATGTCAAAAAAAGCATAAGAAAAAAAATCATTGTATAATATGTCTGAAAAAAGTCATTGTATAGTATGTCTAAAAAAAGCATGGTGTGATATGTTGGAAAAAGTCATAAATAAGTCATAGTATAGTATTTCGAAAACAGTCATAGTATAGTATGTCTAAAAAAATCATTGTATAATATGTCGGAAAAAAGTCATTGTATAGTATGTCTAAAAAAAGCTTGGTATGTTATGTTGGAAAAAGTCAAAGTATAGTATGTCGAAAAAAATCATGGTATAGTATGTCGGAAAAAAGTGATAAAGAAGTCATAGTATGTCTAAAAATGTCATAAAAGGTCATAGTATTATATTTCGAAAAAAGTGATAAAAAAAAGTCATATTACAGTATGTCAAAAAAAGAATAAGAAAGTCATAGTATATTATGTTGACAAAAGTCATAAAAAAGTCATAGTATAGTATTTCAAAAAAGTCATAGTATAGTATGTTTAAAAAAAATCATTGTATAATATGTCGGAAAAAAGTCATTGTATAGTATGTCTAAAAAAAGCATGGTATGATATGTTGGAAAAAGTCATAGTATAGTATGTCGGAAACAATCATAGTATAATATGTCGAAAAAAGTGATTAAAAAGTCATCGTATAGTATGTCGGAAAAAAGTGATAAAGAAGTCAAAGTATAGTATGTCTAAAAAAGTCATAAAAGGTCATAGTATTATATTTCAAAAAAAGGCATACAAAAAGACATATTTCACTATGTCAAAAAAAGCATAAAAAGTTATAGTATATTATGTTGAAAAAAGTCATAATATGGTCATAGTATAGTATGTCGAAAAAATGTCATAGTATAGTGTGTCGAGAAAGTCATAAAATGGTCATAGTATAGTATGTTGAAAAAAGTGATAAAAAAGTCATATGACAGTATGTCAAAAAAAGCATAAGAAATGGTCATAGTATATTATGTCGAAAAAATGTCATAAAAAAGGTAATGGTATAGTATGTCGAAAAAGTCATAGTATGGTATGTTGAAAAGAAGTCATCGTGTAGTATGTCGAAAAAAGTGATTAAAAAAAAGTCATATTATAGTATTTCAAAAAAGCATAAGAAAGTCATAGTATATTATGTTGACAAAAGTCATAAAGAAGTCATAGTAAAGTATGTCAAAAAAGTCATAGTATAGTATTTCGAAAACAGTCATAGTATAGTATGTCTAAAAAAATCATTGTATGATAGGTTGGAATAAGTCATAGTATAGTATGCCGAAAAAAGTGATTAAAAAGTCATCGTATAGTATGTCGGAAAAAAGTGATAAAAAAGTCAAAGCATTTATGACTTTTTTATATATAGTCTAAAAAAGTCTTAAAAGGTCATAGTATTATATTTCGAAAAAAGTGATAAAAAAAGTCATATTACAGTATGTCAAAAAAATCATAACAAAGTCATAGTATATTATGTTGACAAAAGTCATAGTAAAGTATGTCAAAAAAGTCATAGTATAGTATTTCGACAACAGTCATAGTGTAGTATGTCTAAAAAAATCATTGTATAATATGTCGGAAAAAAGTCATAGTATAGTATGTCGAAAAAAGTGATTAAAAAGTCATGGTATTGTATGTCCGAAAAAAGTGATAAAGAAGTCAAAGTATAGTATGTCGAAAAAAGTCATAAGAAAGTCATAGTATATTATGTTGAAAAAAGTAATAAAATGGTCATAGTATAGTATGTCGAAAAAATGTCATAGTATAGTGTCGAGAAAGTCTTAAAAAGGTCAAAGTATAGTATGTCGAAAAAATGTCATAAAAATGTAATGCTATAGTATGTCGAAAAAAGTCATAGTATAGTATGTCGAAAAAGTCATAGTATGGTATGTTGAAAAGAAGTCATCGTATAGTATGTCGAAAAAAGTGATAAAAAAAACGTCATATTATAGTATGTCAAAAAAGCATAAGAAAGTCATAGTATATTATGTTGACAAAAGTCATAAAAAAGTCATAGTAAAGTATGTCAAAAAAGTCATAGTATAGTATGTTTATGAAAATCATTGTATAATATGTCGGAAAAAAGACATTGTATAGTATGTCTAAAAAAAGCATGGTATGATGTGTCGAAAAAATCATGGTATAGTATGTCGAAAAAAAGTGATTAAAAAGTCATCGTATAGTATTTCGGAAAAATGTGATAAAAAAAGTCAAATTACAGTATGTCAAAAAAAAAATGAGAAAGTCATAGTATAGTATGTTGAAAAAAGTCATAAAATGGTCATAGTATAGTATGTCGAAAAGATGTTCATAAAAACGTAATGCTATAGTATGTTGAACAAAGTCATAGTATAGTATGTCGAAAAAGTCGTAGTATGGTATGTTGAAAAGAAGTCATCGTATAGTATGTCGATAAAAGTGATAAATAAAAATCATATTGTATTTTGTCAAAAAAGCATAAGAAAGTCATAGTATATTATGTTGACAAAAGTCATAAAAAAGTCATAGTAAAGTATGTCAAAAAAGTCATGGTATAGTATTTCGAAAAAAGTCATAGTATAGTATGTTTAAATAAGCATGGTATGATATGTTGGAAAAAGTCTTAGTATAGTATGTCGAAAAAAATCATTGTATAGTATGTCGGAAAAAAGTCATTGTATAGTATGTCTAAAAAAAGCATGGTATGATATGTTGAAAAAAGTCATAGTATAGTATGTCGAAAAAAATCATAGTATAATATGTCGAAAAAAGTGATTAAAAAGTAATCGTATAGTATGTCGGAAAAAAGTGATAAAAAAGTCAAAGTATAGTATGTCTAAAAAAGTCATAAAAGGTCATAGTATTATATTTCGAAACAACGTGATAAAAAAAGTCATATTACAGTATGTCAAAAAAAGCATAAGAAAGTCATAGTATATTATGTTGACAAAAGTCATAAAAAAGTCATAGTAAAGTATGTCAAAAAAGTCATAGTATATTATTTCAAAAACAGTCATAGTATAGTATGTCTAAAAAAATTATTGTATAATATGTCGGAAAACAGTCATAGTATAGTATGTTTAAAAAAATCATTGTATAATAGGTCGGAAAAAAGTCATTGTATAGTATGTCGAAAAAAATCATAGTATTATATCTCGGAAAACGTGATTAAAAAGTCAGCATATAGTATGTCGGAAAAAAGTCATGGTATAGTATGTCTAAAAAAAGCATGGTATGATATGTTGGAAAAATTCATAGTATAGTATGTCGAAAAAAGTGATAAAAAAAAATCATATTGTATTTTGTCAAAAAACCATAAGAAAGTCAGAGTATATTATGTTGACAAAAGTCATAAAAAAGTCATAGTAAAGTATGTCAAAAAAGTCATAGTATATTATTTCAAAAACAGTCATAGTATAGTATGTCTAAAAAAATCATTGTATAATATGTCGGAAAAAAGTCATTGTATAGTACGTCTAAAAAAAGCATGGTATGATATGTTGGAAAAAGTCATAGTATAGTATGTCGAAAAAAATCATTGTATAGTATGTCGGAAAAAAGTCATTGTATAGTATGTCTAAAAAAAGCATAAAACGTCATGGTATAGTATGTCGAAAAAAGTGATTATAAAGTCATCGTTTAGTATGTCTAAAAAAGTCGTAAAAGGTCATAGTATTATATTTCAAAAAAAGTGATAAAAAAAAATCATATTACAGTATGTCAAAAAAAGCATAAGAAAGTCATAGTATATTATGTTGAATAAAAGTCATAAAATGTTCATAGTATAGTATGTCGAAAAAATGTCATAGTATAGTGTGTCGAGAAAGTCTTAAAAAGGTCATAGTATAGTATGTTGAAAAAGGTCATAGAATAGTATGTCGAAAAAAATGTCATAAAAACGTAATGCTATAGTATGTCGAAAAAAGTCATAGTATGGTATGTTGAAAAGAAGTCATCGTATAGTATGTCGAAAAAAGTGATAAAAAAGTCATATTATAGTATGTCAAAAAAAGCATAAGAAAGTCATCGTATATTATGTTGACAAAAGTCATAAAAAAGTCATAGTATTGTATGTCGAAAAAGTCATAGAATAGTATTTCGAAAACAGTCATAGTATAGTATGTCTAAAAAAATCATTGTATGATATGTCGGAAAAAAGTGATAAAAAAGTCAAAGTATAGTATGTCTAAAAACGTCATAAAAGGTCATAGTATTATATTTCGAAAAAAGTGATAAAAAAAGTCATATTACAGTATGTCAAAAAAAGCATAAGAAAGTCATAGTATATTATGTTGACAAAAGTCATAAAAAAGTCATAGTAAAGTATGTCAAAAAAGTCATAGTATAGTATTTCGAAAACAGTATATATATAGTATAGTATGTCTAAAAAAATCATTGTATAATATGTCGGAAAAAAGTCATTGTATAGTATGTCTAAAAAAAGCATGGTTTTATATGTTTTTAAAAAGTCATAGTATAGTATGTCGAAAAAAATCATGGTATACTATGTCGAGAAAAGTGATTAAAAAGTCATCGTATAGTATGTCGGAAAAAAGTGATAAAGAAGTCAAAGTATAGTATGTCAAAAAAATGTCATAAAAACTTAATGCTATAGTATGTCGAAAAAATGTCATAGTATAGTGTGTCGAGAAAGTCTTAAAAAGGTCATAGTATAGTATGTTGAAAAAGTCATAGTATGGTTTGTTGAAAAAAAGTGCAGGTTAATATGTAGGTGAATGACGTGATCGTTATGTTCGCGTTCTTCATTGTTGATGATGATGCTGGTTGTATTATTTTGCAACTGCATCGTTTCATTGCAAATGGGGCATACATGACGAATGCATAGCCTGCTTATCAGTCCATTCATCATTCACCATTACCTGACAACAGCCATTTCTTTCTGCAAGCATTTTCCACCAATCAGGACGCTGCATACTACAACCATGTTTCCCTAATCACAGACTTTAACCATCACTCCGCAGTGAACTGTGCCCGAGATCTTTTTCTAGTTAAAGAGCCAGTTATCATTATGGAGTTTCCATGTTTTTTAGGAGTTTGCTCACACTAATACATGTAAAAAAATTAAATGTAGCATTAATTCAGTAAGAAAGTGATAATTTCAAACAAAAATAGGCGTATTTGGTATAAATTAATTATTTTTGGAAGTCCGGCCCTCCGGAGTGTCTGCTTAGAAACATTCTGGCCCTTGGAAAAATTTAGTTGATGACCCCTTGTATAGTATGTCGGAAAAAAAAAGTTATAGTATAGTATGGCGAAAAGAGTCATTAAAAAGTCATAGTATAGTGTGTCGAGAAAGTCTTAAAAAAGTAATAGTATAGTATGTCAAAAAAAAGTCATAAAAAAGTCATAGTGTAGTATGTCGAAAAAAGTCCCAAAAAGTCATAGTATGTCAAAACAAAAGTCATAGTATAGTATGTTGAAAAAATGCATTAAAAAGTCATAGTATAGTATATTGAAAAAAGTCATAGTATAGTGTGTCAAGAAAAATGCATAAGAAAGTCCTAGTATAGTATGTTGAAAAAAGTCATTAAAAAGTCATAGTATAGTATGCCGAAAAAAAGTCATAAAAAAGTAATAGTATAGTATGTTGAAAAAATGCATAACAAAGTCATAGTATAAGTATGTTGAAAAAAGTCTTTAAAAAGTCAAAGCTTAGGATTTCAAAGAATCATAAAAAACTCATAGTATAGTATGTCGAAAAAGTCTTTAAAATGGTCATAGTATAGTATGTCGAAACAAAGGTCATAGTATAGTATGTTGAAAAAATGCATTAAAAAGTCATAGTATAGAATGTTGAAAAAAGTCATAGTATAGTATGTTGAAAAAATGCATAACAAAGTCATAGTACAGTATGTCTTAAAATGGTCATAGTATAGTATGTTCGAAAAAAGTCTTAAAATGGTCATAGTATAGTATGTCGAAAAAAAGTCATAAAAAGTCATAGTATAGTATATCGAAAAAAGTCATAGTATAGTGTGTCAAGAAAAATGCATAAGAAAGTCCTTGTATAGTATGTTTGAAAAAAGTCATAAAAAGTCATTGTATAGTATATCGAAAAAAGTCATAGTATAGTGTGTCAAGAAAAATGCATAACAAAGTCATAGTATAGTATGTCAAAAAAAGTCAAAGAATGTCAAAGAATCATAAAAAACTCATGGTATAGTATGTCAAAAATGTCTTAAAATGGTCATAGTACAGTGTGTCAAAAAAATTTCATAAAAAAAAGAAGCGGGATATATATATATATATATATATATCCCGCTTCTTTTCAGGCAATATATTCACCTCTCAGCTCTTTAGGGTCATGCTTTTTTGTTCTATGCAATGGATATGTCTGATAATAATACAAAGTATTTATTACGTTTAGCCTTTTTAGTCAATTTATTTGAACTTCCACTTTTGACAGTTTAGCTTCCAGCTTTTCTAGAAATGTATTTCAGCTCTTAGCTTAATAAGGTAATGCAGTTCATCTTCCAACTGACAATTTTACATTTCAACTTCCAAGTTTTTCAGCAGTGCAGTGCAATCCATTTGAGATTTTTCAAACAATTTATTTCATATTTCCACATTTTCATCTCTGTTTCTCATAGCATTTGTAAGTCTTCCAGACTTAATCATAATTTCAGTTAGAAAATAAATTATTTTATATATTAGTGGTGTTATTCAACTTTTTAATGAAAGTTATGTTAATTGAAACCATTCATACTTTTTCAACTATTATCACTACTTCAACTTCTTCTTACTGATTTAAGCTATTCATCCAGTTTAGCTTTAGCAATTCAGCTATTCAGCATTCCCACACATTTTCTGCAGGAAATGCATTTTCTAGTTCTATTTACTTCCCATAATATTACTTCTCTTTGTGGCCTATTGTTTTTTATTTCTACTAAAAAATGAAATTGTCTTAATCTTTATGGAATTGTACATTCAACATGTAAAGTACACAACGTATCTTTACATGACAGAATAATTAAATAAGATGATCTGTGTTTAATACAGATTTGTTCTCCAAAACACTGTGTTAATTGTATGTGCTCACTGCCAAACCATATACACCTGCCAGGCTGACATTAGTCAATCAGTTAATTTGATGTCTATTGTAGGTGCAGCATGGAGTAACATTGATTCTTGGTAACCCAGAGTGTTTGTGCATAGACCATGTAATTACTGTATCACTATTCAGCTGCATGAACCCTAAAACCTAACAGGTGACTACATACAATATAATAGATTATATATACAATTCAATTTGTCTTTGTCTTGTAGCAAATAGTAAAATTAAAGTTGTGTTAAAGTTTTATAAAGTATTTCATTTTACAGCTGAAAACTTGCTGCATTTCAGTTTGCAGCAAGTTTTCCCCCATTCCGCTCAACACAGCAGAGATATTCAGGCAATCTGCTGACTGGTTGAATTGTGCATTATGCCAAACTAAAACTAATGATCCTAATGCTTATCTTAATCCTAAACCCAATACATAACCATTAATCAGAACCTTCAAGCAGTGAGAATTTAGAAAATATTCATTGTGGAGGATTTTACTTATCTTCTTATCTCTGGACATGCATGCACACGCAGGCACGCACACACACACACACACACACACCAGTTTCCGGGATATGACATTTGCTCATCCATCTCCTATATGTGCAGAACAAGTTGCCTTAAGAAACACATTTGCACAACTTGTCCACATGTAACTGGGGCACCTACATCCAGCCAACTGTATTAATGCAAACCAGTGTGTGTGTGTGTGTGTGTGTGTGTGTGTGTGTGTGTGTGTGTGTGTGTGTGTGTGTGTGTGTGTGTGTGTGTGTGTGTGTGTGTGTTCCCAGCCATCTGCACAATGCAATCTAGTGCTGCAGGCGGAACTCCAGCAACAGCCACAAAGACATTATGGAGAGGAGGGGGTAGGATAGGGCAACAAGAGAATTACTCCAGTTTCCTTGGAGAGAAACAGGGAAGGAAAAATAAAAAGAAGGAAGCAGCAAGAGGTTAAATGGAGGCAGAAATAAAGGCAGAGAAGAAATAAAAGGAAATAAAAGTATGATAAGGAGAACAAAATACAGAAAATATGAAAGGAAGATAAAATAAAAATAAAAAAAGATGCTCAGGATCTTGAGAAAGAAAGAGATTTTTTTTCATCATTTTCAGTCCTCAAATGGAGACTCTCAAACGGGTGATGTGGAGATCCTGGTCATGCAGGAATAGCTGGTTTAGAGAGTGGAGCCAAAGAGAGAAATTGATGTTTATGAAATGGAGACGGATCGGAGAAAAGTGCAATTTCTGGAGAATGTAAGGGAGAAAAAGTGGATAAAATGAAAGGATAATTGAAACTGAAAGCATAAAGAGAGGAAAAGGACTGAAAAGAAAAAAATGCACTGAGAAACACAGAGGATACCTCAACCTGTTGCCAATAACAGCAGCATTTAATCAAATCAATCAATAGCTGGACTTTGAAACGATTCATTACGCAACATACACAGATACCTACATAAGTGCCAGTGAAACTGATCAGTGATTGTGAGCACTCTGAGAATGGTCATGTGTGCACAAAATCAATTCACCTTTAGGCATAGACACATACACACACAGCGCTACTGTAGATTTGACCTCAGTCTTGGACCATAACCCTGCACCTGCACACCAGAGAATAGGTTGTTTCTGTTAGCTGGCCACTGTAACTGCATGTTACACAAACACATTACAGCAAAAATGTTAGAAACTAGTGTGATGGAGACTGTTGGAAGGGATTATTGAACTTGAAGGCCAATGCAATGTTTATAACCAAATATTCTCCTTTTCTTATTCTTTTTTTTATTATAAAGCAGGTCAAGGTGCTATATATATACTGTGAAAGTATCAAAACACTTAATCCACAGAGAAACACACAGCCCATATTCAGAAACTGTGCCTTCAAACGAGCCCTTAGGACTTCTGTACAGTTGTGATGTCACAAATATATATATAGGTAGAAAGTGCCGTTACAGTCATTCCCCGGCTGCAATGATGGTGCAGAGACCCTAAGAGCACCGATGCGGAAGACCTGGAAGCGCTGACCAATCAGAGCAGACTGGGATTTTTCGGGAGGGGGGCTTAAAGAGACAGGCGCTAAAACAGAGCATTTCAGACAGAGGGTGAATACAGGTTTATTCAGACAGATAATATAAGAAAAATAATGTGTTTTTTGAACATTAAAGCATGTAAACATGTCCTAGTAGCCTGCGCACATGCTGTACACGTGCACATACATGCACTCTAACTGGAGACTGACTAGATTATAACACATATAGCCCATCATCCAATCCACATTAGAAAAACAATATCATTCACCAGCTTCTTACAGTAATCTCAATATTACAAGGGTGTGTAAGTAGTCATCTCTGGAGTAATCAGCATATCAGACACACTTCATTTATGGTGATGGATCTTTAATGTTTTTTTTTACAAAACAATAGGAGCTTGTCAGCCAAGCCTGCAGCAAAACAGACAGTAACTTCTGACAATGACAAATGCTCTACATCAGTCATTTATGCTAATTAAAGACAAAAATATAACAGGCTTTCATCTCTTTGCAGCTACCACAATGCTGCCCTTGAGCAAGGCCTTCGCCATACATTTTTCGTGTTTATGCTGTTCAGTGTGATCAAAGTGTATTACAGTGCAACACAGCTTATACTCAGTCTCCACTGGATGAAGAATATTGATATTAATCCACATCAGACCGCACAAACCGCATCACTGCTTGTCTGTCTTCCAGGTCAAAGGTCTTGAAAACATGAATAACATCAGTTGCTTGTGAAGCCAAACGTTTCTTTAGCCAACAAACACACAGACACAAACACATCTTCCTCTTCCTTGTTCTGACCACTAAAGGTTGAAAAATTATCAAAACACCAATAAATTCCCATCCCCAGGATTCTTTGTGTGGATAAATACACGCAGACACACATACACATTTATTCTCATACACAAACACAGTGAGGATTGTTGTTGCAGCTGAGGAACAGAAGACAGAAGGTCAAATGTCCAACAGGCTGGGGGAATATTTACTGTTAGACTGTATTTAAACTATGTGCATGCTTGTGGGAGCACAAGCATGAATGTCCATTACCATGACACTACCTACAGTATAGTGTGTGTTTATGTATGTGTTTATGCAGAGTGTATATGCACGCGCCTTTTGATTTTTATACGAAGCAGAAGAGAGGAAGGGAAGAAGAGTGCAAAGTGAAGACAATATGGACAACATTCCAATCTACTGTTTTCACTTTAATCTACTTATGATTTAAGAATCTTGTGTTATTTTTCTTATGTGGTAAATTTATGCTGCAATCAAACTATCTGTCAGAGAGAGAATTAATATCCAGGACTATCACATTACTCTGTTGTCTAAGTAATAAATAAATTAGGCTTACTGGAAGAGAATTTGAAAAAGAATGTGTAATTTTGGCACTTTTGGAAAATATCTTTTGACGCAGTGCATGGCTGCCAAAGCTTGTTATGATGCAGGAAAAGCAGCCGAACTTCATAATTGTATCCATGTACACAGTGTTTAAAGAGCAGTATTAGGGAAAGGATGCATGTGACTTCTCTCATCTTTGGGCTGCAAATATCAGTTATATTCATAATTGAATATTCTGCTGAAAGAAGACTAAATTCCTTGTACAATAACGTATTGACATTGACAAAATGTAAAGATAATAAATAGAAAATGGTAGTGTGATCTAGCCCTGTGTCCTAACAATTACATTCCCATACAACGAAACTGCATTCTCAATTACATTTAAAGGGAAACGTATAAATAAAAAAATTAATTTCTTGATTAATTCCTACTGTTGTCTATGTAGAATTTATAGTTCCCTCTGTGATTTGTCTTAAACTGATGAGTAATACTCTCCAAGATCATTATTCTCAGCTGTCTGAGAATGTGTTTTTATTTCATTCCAACAACAACAACTAGTCCAACTGTGGCAATGTATTGTGAGTCTTGTTAAAATTTGACAAGCTTTTTAGATTTATGTATGTGTGTGTTTCTTATTCCTCTCATTCTCTTCATTTTTCTTCATATCTCTCCCCACCTTTATTTTGTCAACCTATTCATTACGATTCTCCTTTTCTCCTACATTTGTCCATTTTCACTCATTTCTTAAACTTCACCAAAATGAATTTATGCTCTCTCACTTACAGTGCTCCTTAAGCATCGGCCAAATACCCAAATGTTATTACTGCTCCTCATGATCACCTCTGTCTTCCTCTTCTGCTCTCGTTAAAGAGGTTAGACGTTCCTGTCAGCTATCAAATAAAGACAAAAATGTCAAACATTAACAGGAAACACACTCTTCCACACACACACACACACACACACACACACACACACACACACACACAAACATAGACTTGAGTGAAATGAGAACACATATACTGGCTTCCTGAGTCATAAGCCAAGTTAGAGTAACCCAGAACACCACACAACCTGAGTTAGTATCAGGTCAAGGCAACCACATTGTCTCTCCGTCCATAACTCCCACTTTACAGGAGCTGGTTATTCTTTGGGAGGCCACACACAACATGGTCACATACTCTATATTCCTACTTTAGCTTACACACACACACACACACACACACACACAACAAAACAACATTGAAATACAATATACTACTAATATCTCCAATATATCTCTAATGTCTCCAAATTATAACACAAACCAGCTCAGTGAAGAGGTGAGGACCGTCTAAAATCCTCACTTGAACAGTGTAAACCCCTTACAATGTACAAGGACACAAACACACAGCAGACGGTGCGGCCTAGTTCTAATTAGCTGAATGTTTGCAGTAATAATGGATTTATCTCATAACATATCCAGAATGATTAGATTACAGAGGAATCTGATTGGTCTAAATGAGTATCTAATGAGAGCATGGTAATGAAGTTACAGGATGTTCCAGGAAGTAGGAGGGTACTGAGAGCGTATCTTTTAATCACACACACACACACACACACACACACACACACACACACACACACACACACACACACACACACACACACACACATACACACACACACAGACACACACAATATTGGTCTCCAAAAGTGTTAAATACTAGTAATTGTGTATTACCTCTTGTTCCAGCTGTATCAAAACAGCAGTTTTAGTAATATCAGGAATCCAAACTGACATTAGAAATGTACATTTTAAACATGACCATGTATAGGTAAAAAACGCTGTCCCAAAGATAACATAAACAGATCTCTGAGATTAACCAGGATTTAACATATGGGTGACCGCAGAGGATTATATGAAAAATATACATTCATGTCACATGCGTTCATCCTGTGAGGATTACCCAAAGCCAAATGTCCACACAAATGCATACAGCAGAGTAAAAATGAACAGCTTCCTACTCACACGGCCTTGTGAGGTTGCCTCTATAATCTTTTAATTTGCATGGATCAACACTAATCCCCCTGGTGGAAAATATCAGAGCAATGCAGGACATGTGGATTATTGCTTGTTTGGGATAAAGTTGTGTGAGGTTTCAGTTTGTTTGTCATCTCTTTCATTGTTTGTAAAGATTCTTCAACAGCCACACTTGAACATATTGTTTTCCCTTTTGTAGTTTTAGGGTTGTTAAAGTCATCTTATTCCTTGCTGTAGTGTTATATTTATTCTGTAACAGCTTGTCCCAGCTAGTAATTTCAGTTTTATGATGTTTACAATACAACTTTACAATATTCAAACTCAAGACCCAATGATTTATTTTTCTACCCCAAAGTTCAGACAAAGACATATTTGATATGTTTGGAAACTTTGGGATCTCCACTAGAATTAAAAATAAAATGATGTGGGTTTGAATAATGTGATGGACAAGAGAAAGATAGAGGGAGAAAACAGACAAAAGAAGAAAACAAGTGAGAAGGTAGCAGTAATTCATTATTGAGGATCACGCCCCTCGACTGAACTAATGCACACACACACACACACACACACACACACACACACAATGAGGCTGGCAGGGTGTTCCAGTGGGTGTGAGTGGACACACCCTGTTAGCGAGTGTCTGACAGTTTATTAACTAAAAAGCCCCACGAGGAAGATGAAGGTCAATCCTTCTTCCTATCTTCATCTATACGTTTACATGTAGATACAGATACAGATACATATTAATCTGATGAAGGTTGATGAAGACTGAGTCGTCACATTCTGTTTTTAAATAAAAAAATTCTCTTTGGTCTTTAAAGAGTATTACACTTCGAAGGTCTGCTTACAGTACAACATTTCCTGGATCTTTTAACCAAGCCAACACGGACGAGAAGTCTTACGGTAAAACTCCTATAGATTAAACCATAATCGTATCAGCAGGTATTCCATGACAACTGTGCAAACTCCTTCCACTGATGAAGACTATGTAATGCAGTTGAAAGCAGCGGAAAAGCAAGTAGACCTAGAGTTGGCTTTGAGATATAAAGACCAATTAAAAATAATTTTAATTCTCTCACAGGAGACATAATCCTGAGGTCAAGCTGAAAGGAAAACATTCCAAACCACAATCAACGTCCTTCAATACAGACTCTACACACACACACACACACACACACACACACACACACACACACACACACACACACACACACAGATCAGAGAGCATCTCCTCTACATTCGTCTATGAATATTGGCTGCATAATTAATTCTGATGCAGAGTGGTCTGACACACACATAAAATACAAACACCTTAACCCCACACCACCCTCATAACTCCCTGTCAGACTGTAACACTGTCAGCACCCCATAACTCGGACCTGCTTCATTTGGCTAATATGACAAACACGGTGTGTAAATAAAATTATATTTGTTCACTCATTCAGTGTGTGTGTGTGAGTGTGTGTGTGTGTGTGTGTGTGTGTGTGTGTGTGTGTGTGTGTGTGTGTGTGTGTTTGTGTGTGATTTCCATTAGCACAATAGCTTGTGCGATGTTATGCCACAGCCCATACTCGCTCTTCTGTGCAGTGAAGATGGTCCATGTGAAATATTCAAACCTCCCAGAGTCAATTAGTGTAATGGGGATGTATTTGCATATAGAGGGTGGGAGGGGTAAAAGATATAGGGAGGAAGGACGGATGGGGTGCTGGAGGAGAATATGAAACTGAACAGAGAAGAGGGTGAAGTATTAGAATTCATGGGAGGGAAATGAACTACATCATTTAAGTTGTCATTGAATGTTTTGCAGGTTTCTGGCTTGAGTGTTATTTGACTGATAAAGGTCCCATGGCATGAATATTTCGCTTTATGAGGTTTTTTAACATTAATATGAGTTCCCCCAGCCTGCCTATGGTCCCCCAGTGGCTAGAAATGGCGATAGATGTAAACCAAGCTCTGGGTATCCTGCTCTGCCTTTGAGAAAATGAAAGCTCAGATGGGCCGATCTGGAATCTCCTCCTTATGACGTCATAAGGGGAAAGGTTACCTCCCCTTTCTCTGCTTTGCCCGCCCAGAGAATTTGGCCCGCCATGAGAAAGAGAGACATCATGGCTAGAAAACAAGCGAAGCATGGCAGTTGGTCAAGGCCACACCCCCACCCTCCACCTTGCCCCCCCTCTCTCCTCCTCAATAGCATTTAAAGCTACAGACATAGAAATGGCACATCCTAAGTAAAGCTCATTGTGGGACTGGCTCTAGTAGTTGTAATTCTGCACCAAGGCTGAATTTCGGGAAAGAGACTTCAGATACAGTATTAGGGGACCACTAAGGCCTATGTAAAAGCATCCAAAAAGCATGTGTCATAGGACCTTTATTGAAGGTGCACTGTCTGAGTTGTTGTCTGGTTACCATAGTTTACATGGCAACCAATTTAATTTTGCATTTTGCAATCAGTCAGAAAATTATCAACACAGTTTGAAAGCCTCCTTTAACAGTCAGATTGGTTTGCCTACATCTTTTCTTTTACACATACAGTCAGGTCCATAAATATTGGGACATCGACACAATTCTAATCTTTTTGGCTCTATACACCACCACAATGGAGTTGAAATGAAACGAACAAGATGTGCTTTAACTGCAGACTTTCAGCTTTAATTTGAGGGTATTTACATCCAAATCAGGTGAACGGTGTAGGAATTACAACAGTTTGTATATGTGCCTCCCACTTTTTAAGGGACCAAAAGTAATGGGACATATTAACAATCATAAATCAAACTTTCACTTTTTAATACTTGGTTGCAAATCCTTTGCAATCAATTACAGCCTGAAGTCTGGAACGCATAGACATCACCAGACGCTGGGTTTCATCCCTGGTGATGCTCTGCCAGGCCTCTACTGCAACTGTCTTCAGTTCCTGCTTGTTCTTGGGGCATTTTCCCTTCAGTTTTGTCTTCAGCAAGTGAAATGCATGCTCAATCGGATTCAGGTCAGGTGATTCACTTGGCCATTGCATAACATTCCACTTCTTTCCCTTAAAAAACTCTTTGGTTGCTTTCGCAGTATGCTTCGGGTCATTGTCCATCTGCACTGTGAAGCGCCGTCCAATGAGTTCTGAAGCATTTGGCTGAATATGAGCAGATAATATTGCCCGAAACACTTTTCATCCAGAATTCATCCTGCTGCTTTTGTCAGCAGTCACATCATCAATAAATACAAGAGAACCAGTTCCATTGGCAGCCATACATGCCCACGCCATGACACTACCACCACCATACTTCACTGATGAGGTGGTATGCTTTGGATCATGAGCAGTTCCTTTCCTTCTCCATACTCTTCTCTTCCCATCACTCTGGTACAAGTTGATCTTTGTCTCATCTGTCCATAGGATGTTGTTCCAGAAATGTGAAGGCTTTTTTAGATGTTGTTTGGCAAATTCTAATCTGGCCTTCCTGTTTTTGAGGCTCACCAATGGTTTACATATTGTAGTGAACCCTCTGTATTCACTCTGGTGAAGTCTTCTCTTGATTGTTGACTTTGACACACATACACCTACCTCCTGGAGAGTGTTCTTGATCTGGCCAACTGTTGTGAAGGGTGTTTTCTTCACCAGGGAAAGTATTCTTCGGTCATCCACCACAGTTGTTTTCCGTGGTCTTCCGGGTCTTTTGGTGTTGCTGAGCTCACCGCTGCATTCTTTCTTTTTAAGAATGTTTTCTTAAATTTGTTTTCTTGATTTGGCCACACCTAATGTTTTTGCTATCTCTCTGATGGGTTTGTTTAGATTTTTCAGCCTAAGGATGGCTTGCTTCACTGATAGTGACAGCTCTTTGGCTCTCATATTGAGAGTTGACAGCAACAGATTCCAAATGCAAATAGCACACTTGAAATGAACTCTGGACCTTTTATCTATTCCTTGTAAATGGGATAATGAGGGAATAACACACATCTGGCCATGGAACAGCTGAGCAGCCAATTGTCCCATTACTTTTGGTCCCTTAGAAAGTGGGAGGCACATATACAAACTGTTGTAAATCCTACACCGTTCACCTGATTTGGATGTAAATACCCTCAAATTAAAGCTGAAAGTCTGCAGTTAAAGCACATCTTGTTCGTTTCATTTCAACTCCATTGTGGTGGTGTATAGAGCCAAAAAGATTAGAATTGTGTCGATGTCCCAATATTTATGGACCTGACTGTACATTAGTGCATTTCTGTTTAAACGTTACACCTTGACAAGTGAGTACTATGAGACTTAGTGAAACAAGATTAATGAACCATCATTAGTGAGAGCATGGGCACACAGCACTGTGCTGAAGGTGCTCATGAAAGCTGGGACAGATAACAAAAAGCAGATAATTTTCACCAACTTGCACGGATTGAAATAGTTAACGTAATCCATGTCTCCATTGACAGAGAGCATTAGTATGAAGTTAAAGGCCATGCACAGCCACACAGGTGGTTTCAATTGACCAGCCTGACTAGACCACTAGTCAGGTGGAGGATGGGTGGGGCTATGCTGGATATAACATGATGTCGCCTTGCTTTCAGGAAATCAGCTTATTTGACTCACAACTTTACAATAACATGATAATGTGAAAGGGGTCACTCTTCATAATGATGAAACCTACAAAGAATTTTCTCCTAAATCTGTTGCTCCCCTCAGCTTTTCAGAGCTTTATATGACTTCCAGCTCATTGTTTTTCTATTTAAAATAAAGTACCAGTTCCAGTGTCTAGAGTTTAATGTATATGTACATGTTGTATCCCTCAAGAATAAGAGAGGTCAGAAGTGAAAGACAAGACTTGGTAAAGCCAACAGGATGGTATCACGCCGGTGGGCAGCAGGCCACCACATAACATACAACTCATTGAAGCCACAGACTTTCTTCCTTATTAAAGATACTTGGTGTTTTTATTTATTTACATAATATAAGACAGAATATGTGCCCTTAATGTCAGTCAGAAACTAACAGCTTTCCAGGCCTTCCACATACACACCTGATTCTAACAACAGGGTTGAACAGAGTTCATGTCCAGGGTCAGCTCTGTACTGTATGTTTACAATATGACATCACAGTAAAAAAACACTGACCAGATTTTTGACATTGAACAGTGGTTCCCAACGAAATGCAGAATTGTTAAATGTCACAATGTTTCATTAGTTTTGAACTGAGCTGGTGAACAAACGTCATGGAAGCTACTATTCTCATGTGGGTGAAGGTTAATAGATTGGAGTTCGGTGGAATAATGTGCATCCTTCAGGAGGGCTGGGTTTTTTTATGGACCCTGGACATGAAATGACAAGCATCCACCATGTTTGTTTCTGCAGTTAAAACCAGGCTAATGTTACAACAAATAGGGACTAGTTTCCCATTAGCCTAGACCTGTTGTACTGCAAGTCAGTGGGGATGAAGTTGATCTTGGCAACAAGACAGTTTACAACAATGTCCTGTAAAAAACATATGTTAAGCAACTTTATTCTTCAATAAAAAGGACAGTGTCATGCTCAGTCAGTTGAAGAAAAAATGTTTAAAAAAAACCATCATTTAAGAAAACCATTCAACATGTGATGTAGAATGAAATAAATAAAATAGTGTCAATGGATAAATCTACATTTTTTTCTAAATTCCTAAAAGAAAAAAACACTACTTGAGGGTGGGGAGGTTTTGTGGGACACTGGCCAGCCTAGCTTTAGATGGCACATATACTGACATAAAGTATCTGAAATAGAAAACGGACAACAAAGCAGTGAAAATTGTGATAATGTCAAATCATTTTATAAATTATACCAAAACAAATCTGCTATATAATTTTGTAACAATTTCCATTTTTCAGTTTTATATATTAAATAGATCTAAATTGTACAGATGTTACAGGTACAAAATACCTTTATTAACAAATTATTATGTTTGTACATTTGCAAACTCAATATGTTCTTATATTGTTTGACATACACAGGCAAGCAGACAGACAACAGTTGCTGGAGTTATGGATGTATTTGACTTTGACTTGACCATCCCCCATTTACCTCAGACTCATGACATTTATTAATGTTCGTTGTTAGACAAAGCTTATGCAGCGCAGCTCAGTTGTATTAAAACTGTAACTGTGATGTATGCCTGTGTATGAGTAAGTGACCTACAGTATGCACTGCAGTGTAATGGTCCGTTAGTGACAACACTGTAGAGAACCAGTACCTGCAGTCCCTCAGCATTACAACAGTAAGACATGTAAGATCGGACCAAACCTTTAATATTATGCTGAGAATTTACAGACTTGGAGACATGAGCGTTAGACACAAGTTGCATGGGTGTAACACTAGTGTAATGTCCTTAATTTAGCCTAGCTGCAGAATTCAGGCGCTGCTTAAGTTAAATGTAAATGACACCTGCACTACATTTGTGCTACAATATATTTATTAAGTAAACATTAATGCATGTAGGCATTGTAGAGAGAGTGCTTATGCGTCTCTATATGTGAAAGCCTGTCCTTGGGAAAAATTACCCCAGGCTCAATGACACAACTGTCAAATACACTAACCTTACAAGGACCCTAAGGAAATTCAGTTTTTTTTTATTACTGGATACAATGTGATAGTAGTGTCTATCTCTATGTTCTTCCTGGACTGGAGTGTATTCTGTGGATATTGTACCCTATGAGACTGTGTTGCTATACATATTCTTCCAAGAGTAACATCACATTGCTACTTGTCCTGTGTTCCTAGTTTGACCTATAATAAGCTTGTGCACAAGGGACTGCTTGTTCATTTGTCCATATGGGATTTTTGATTAAATTAAAATAGAGATAAAGACACTTTAGGTTCCTCTCTGAAAACTGCTGTTTTCTGTAAAGTGGTCCATGTGGCATCTGAAATAATAATATTATACTTAACTGTATCATCAGGGCAAACATAAGGCTAAGCAGTATCTACTATCCCAGGCCTTAAAGACATGGGGAACTCCCCTCTGGCTCTTTTAAAACATGAACCATTTTCTAGTGTATTTGGCAATTATATTAAACTTATTGGACTTTTGTTAGGCAGGCATGTCAACATTACTATAAAGAGAGAAGGGCAAAACCTTTGAACCACTCGTGTAAATATATAGGATGTATGTCCCAGGTACTGTAAGTTCTGCAGACTCTGGTTCTCACAGAAAACATGACTTGTATAGAAGACCTTTTGGTCTCAGGAACTGTTTTGGCTTTGTTGCCACTAATTTACCTTTTGAGTTGCCACTTGACCCACTAAACAATGGCACCTAATTCTGAGTTAATACACGTTTTTATCGTGTTACAATTCCTGATACATATATTGTATGCTAACAACTATGTTCCCAAGTCTTTGATTGGTTAGATTTATCTTTAGGTGGTATTGTTGTCCTGTCCATTATTAATTATATACTGCATAGTAGCCTATATTTAAAGCAACAGGAAACAATTTATTTAAAAAAAAAAATAAAAAAAAAAAGGTAATAGTTATAGTACAGTTTACAGTAAGTATGGATAAGACTCTGGGATGTAAACATTCTCTAAAATATCTATTTTTTTTTCATCATTGCCAAAATGTATCAGGACCTTTACAGAACATGCTGTAAATGGGTAAGCGTTTCAAGTTTTCTGATAATACTGATGTCAGGCCTCTGATGTCAGTTGTTAGAATTATTTATGACAATAATGAACTATTAGTTAAAGTTTTCAAGCACTTGTAAACTCTTATTCAAACACTGGCAGTTTGAAAGGAAATCTTTTCGACTTATCCATTTCCCCCACCTCTCATCCTTTATTAATGTATAGCACATTGCTTTGCTATAGAGTTAATGTCAGTTTCGAGGGCACAATGCCCTTTAGTGGGTGAAAGTTTCGGCCAGATGGACATTAGTTTTTTTTTGTCCCAAGTAAATTACCATTCTGATGTTTTCTTAAAAGCTGTGTTTTACATATTATAGCCAGCATGTGTTTCTGTTCAATCCCCGCCTAAGGCCAGTGAGTTGACAAAGTGTTGTCAAAATGTGCTCGGCCTGCCCTTTCATAACTGCACGTACACAGCAGACAGCAGGAACTGAATCCTTTATTTTAGCAAGATTAGCCTGTGCTGGTGGTGTCTCAGGATTTAATTGGCACATTTTATTTGATCTTTTAGAGGTTCAGCAACCACTATGTCATTTGGCAAGATGTAAAATTGCAACATGCTATTTCCTTTCCAGTGAAAAGTGAATTAAAACCTGTGCTGGAGTTTTCATTGTCAAAAATGTATTCTTAGTTTAATTAACTCAAGCCACATTGTACAATTGAGAAAAAAAAACTTTACCTTCTTTACACCAATAAGGTAAGCACGCAGAGGGAGTACCACTTATTCAAATCTAAACAACCTAGATTAGTTCAGAACTTTTCTTTGTCATCAATAATATAATAAATTAAAATTAGAATGTGATGCTGACAAATCTCTGTGTACTTCATTTAATGATAAAAACAACATAACAAATAATAATATTTCATGGAAACTAATGCTTCCTACAAAAAGTTGTTTTTTTTCTCTCTGGGCCAACAGCCAGCTATTTAAACTGATATAAACTTGATGTATGATTTGTACTTTACTGGTGACAGATTTATGTGATGGTGACAACCAAAAAGAGAAATGGCAGCAATGTAACGTGAGTTACATTAAGTTAATGTCCAAATTTGCCAAGGTTTAAAATATATTCAAAGACTATCCAACTTCTACCCTTCACTTCCCACTTTATGATGACAATTTATGAAGATTCTCTTTATTTTCCCATGTCTTGGTCACTGAGCTACGCTAAAGTGTTTGGAAGGCCTGAGATTTCCACTGAGTAAGTTACCAGCAAACTAGTAGACTTGAATTTGAATCCTGGGGGTTACTTTTGCATGGGGCTAGTGTATAATTGTATATCCACGTGGTAACAAAACAATGCAGTTACAAAATATTGTGTATGTAAATGTGAACTGTGTCAAGCATGCATACTGTGACTATGTGTACAAGTTAGTAAAGTACTATATTATTAGTACTATATTGTGTGTATTATTGATTGATCTGGACAAAAAAAAAAAACAGATGAATAGAACTATTTGAGAAGCGCTTGATTTATCTCGCCTGCCACTCATGACCGTCTCAAAATGAAAGACACGACTAGTCGGGACTCCTGGTGGTTCGGTGGGATAAGGCGCCTGTCGTGACTTGCAACACCATGGGTCCAAATTCTGCTAATAAACTTTGGCACGTGTCATTTCCTCATTCAAATTTGTCACTCTCTAGTGTAGCTAATCACAGACATGTCATAAAAATGTTTTAAAACAAGTAGAAACACAAGATAAATTAAGTGCCCCTTGTGTTTTCGTCAGCGTTTTCAAATATTTAAAATGAACCCATCTTGTATTTGTCCTGATTTGAGCAGCAAAAAGGCACTGAGCTGGGAATAATTTTCAGTCCTAAACAGATTACCTGCAATGTAATGGCTGGATTGTCCTTGGTTATAGTTTACTGTGGGCTAGAAGCAGAAAAGGCTCTAAGATCAGCTTAGTACTAGCATTTTTGGCATTTTTCCTTTATTCACCCCTTTTTAAACCTACTGCATCTCCTTGTTTGTGCCCGCACCGACCAACTGGTCCTAGGTTGTCTGATGGATGTAACGAGCATCAGCTGTTAGAAGTATGTTTGGTAAAGCCTGACATGAGTTAGGGACAGTTGGAAGGGGAGTTGTATAGTTCTTCAGTTGTGGTCTACAAGAAGCCACGATGCACAGCAAACATTTACGACAATGTTGCTATCTTCTGAAAGTTCATACAATGTAATTCCTTTGCATCCACTTTTGCAATGGAAAGTGGATTTGTTCTGTTAGCGCAATTCAATTGCTAATGAGTGCAACACTCGTCACGTAAATGGTCTTTCTCCAGGTTTTCTCCAAGCATTGTTGCCTCTAGCCCCACGCTAGGGTAACACTTGGGAGAGACCACTGGAGAGAACTAGAAACCAGGTATAGAGCTGAGGAATCCAGCTAGATTACTACATTTTATATTAAGGTTTCTCTGCTAATTGACCCATTCAGTACACTTCCTTGGGGAAGGGTCCATGTGAGACTCGCACAGTTGCTGTTTTTCAAGTCTTTTGAACCATATCTTCCTTGCTCAGGGTAGTTGAGGGCATGTTGTTCTTTTACACCTATAATGAGAGCATTTTTAAAGTTTCATTCATATAGGCCATCCCACAGGTCTGAATCCAAGTTTTCACAGAATGCATTTGCATATCCAAAGATCTGTGTGATCTGTTTCCCTCTTGTTTCACGGGTTCAAATCCAGCCTCTCACATAATGAATATCTGGGTAGTCTTTGTATAGGACCTACAAACTTGTTTCTCTTAGAAACATGGTCCCAATGCTGTAGGAGACTTTCCTCATAGAGGCCGGGGGAGCGGAGCGAGAGCTGGTCAATGAGGCATGGCTGTGAGATGTCCCCGCCTCCAGGAAGTAACATGTCCCTGTGATCTCTTTAGGAAAATTCTCTGGGAGCTCCAGTCGTGAGCGAGGGACAAATGAGAAAGAGCGGTCATCTTTCAGCAACCTGTTGAGAAGAAGAGAGGAGCTTTCTTGACGTACCATTGAAAAGCATGTATTGTCATGGCGACATGGTTAAAAACAAGATCACGTTTATGTTCGTGTATGTGCGGTATTACTTACTGGTAAGTTGTGGGGCTAACATTGATACACCTCGGATGGCTCCCCGATTCAAACTTGCTGGCCAGTGTCACATTGTTCCCAAACAGGCAATAGCGTGGCATTTTAACCCCAACAACACCTGCCAGCACCGAACCTGTGTGGATACCGATCCTTAGCTAAGAGAGAAATGGAGAAAGTAGGTGGTGGGAAAAGATCACAGAGAAGAAAAAAAAGAGGTAGAAGGGGAGAGGGATTAGAACAACAAAATAAGCAGAGTTTTTAAAGGACAAACAGTTTAAATTGTGTGTCATGTACATTCCTTGACAACTCACATGCACTTGGCATGAAATGTGTGTCAAACTCTGCACTGAATCAATAAAGTATTTGTTAAATGTGGAAGAAATTTCAGTAGGATCATTAGTTAAAATTCCTTGTATTTTCAGCTCATGTCCCTTTCCCTGATTCTGCTTGTTATATGCAGTCATACTCTGATCTCACTGTGACTGATTGAAGATATGTAAGACTATGAGGAAACACTTTGGCACCTGGCATCTAAAATGGCTAACATGTAACATACCTGGTTCATACATTTAAGATCTCCCTGCTGATCTGATCCCATTAATTTATGTGCCACCTATCCTGCAGCAGCACAAAGGCCATGTTGTTTTGAACCAGAACTGCTGTGTGCGCATTGATGCGCTGAATGGAAATTGCACTGTACTGTAGCAAGACTTCCATATTAGTGTAGCTGTTATTATCTAATCTGATATCCCATGGCAGGCAGCAGATTTGATGAAAATCTTAAAATAGCAAGAGTGAGAGAGGAAAATGAATCAAATAAATAATTGCCTCCATCTTCTCTTCGTAACGGATATAGGACAGCAACATGGTGCTCTTATTATAATCTGGCTGAAGAATGAATCTTTAAATGGCTGGAGGCAGAGTGAAAGCTATCTGGCCATCAATCCAATTTGACCATACCAGTGCATGGCCACTCAACCAACTATTGATTTCCTCCATTTGGGAACAAGTCATCAAACAAACAAACAAACAAACAAACAAACACACACACACACACACACACACACACACACACACACACACACACACACACACACACACATACAAAGGCCAGTGGAACCCAGTAGATTTCTAATGATCTACTTGGGCATCTCATCACCTAGGTATCAAACGCCACTGTGTGCATGCCAGCACACTTCAAGGTAGTCATGGCAACAACAGGCAATGGGGGTAGTGAGGTAGAAAGAGCACATACAGACAGAAAGACAGAAAGAAAGACAATGGAGAGAGAGAGAGAGAGAGAGAGAGAGAGAGAGAGAGAGATGACAGAACCTTGTCAGAACAGGAGGAGAATTAAAGAATGCGAGACAGAAAGCGAGACAGAAAGTGAGAAAGGGCTGGTAGGTGGACTAGTGTGACCTATTTTTCAGCTAAACTGCTTACAGATGGCCATGTACTTGTCGGTCTGTCTACAACAGACAACCACTCACAGCCACACAAACAAATCTGCATCCAGCCCACTCTCCTCTATATTTCTTAGTCTCAAAACACAGACACAGTAAGAATCAAACACTCTTCCCCTCCTTTTCGCTATGAGTCAGCATCCACAGTACATGGCCCGTGAGTGAGCCAGTGAGCCAATGAGCAAATGGCGCAGACGACCAATCACATTGTAGCTTCTGGCCAAGCTGTCAGAAGAATACAGCAATGGAGATAGAGACGGAGTTGTTATAGAGTCAATGTTGTTTCATATACATTAAGTTGTGTATTAGGTACATCTAGCTAAAACTAATGCAGTCAAATACAACAGTCCTGCAATTAATCCAACATTCATGAAGATTATAATATATAGAGAGGTGTTGATTCAACTATTATAATGTTGCTCAAGTGTATTGCATTATACAGAAAGGTGGTATTGTTATTTGGCCTATCCTCATTGGCGTGAAGTGGACAAAAAGTTCACATTATAACCTTCATGATTGCAAGACTGTTAACATTAGACTGAATTAGTTTAAGATAGGTGAACCTAATAAACTGGCAACTGAGTGTAGCTGCTATAAACAAACCATAACACACACACACACACACACACACACACACACACACACACACACACACACACTTTTCGGTGCTAAAACAATCTGAATTTGAAATATTCAGATACTGCTGTTGTTAGGTATGTATTAGCATTGACAAGATATCACTACATCCCTAATATCCACAAGCACTCACCCAGATGCAAAAGGTTAATGCTATAGGCCTGAAATTCAAACCGTAATACAGATGAAAACAACTTGCAACATTTGTTTTTTTTATATGTTTCTCTCTTGACATCTCACTCCTCCTGTATATTGTTATCTGTGTCCCTGGATCACTCTCTCCATTTCTCTCTCACTCAAACATTTTCTCTCAGTTCTCTCTCACAGCTCTCATGCTAGTTTGCATAACAGTGCAACATTGGCTGGAGTTGAGTGCACTCACTGAACAGCATTTATCATGCTGAAGTGTTGAATATCTTTATAATTCTCGTTTCCACCAACATGTAATGAGGGGAAAGAAAGAGGAGAACATAACAGAGCACGCAAAATATAGAAAAGCAGAATAAGAGTAAAAACTGAGAGGAAATTAAAGTAATAATTTAAAGAGGAAAATGAATTAGGAATTAGTTAGAAAGAGGCTGCAGAGGAGAGCGTGAGGGAACGACAAAGAGGGGAAGAGGAAAGACAGAGAAAGTGGAAGAGCAAGAGAGCGGGCCAAAAATGCTTGGCAAGGGCTTTCTATTTTGAGACAAATGGACAATGTTAGGAGCACAGCAGTACACAGAACAGTGTCCTGTCTGTTATTCAGAAGCTATCTGTCTTAGCTGTTCCTTTAGCTACGCGTTTTGTTCCGATCAATGTCATTCTCTATGTGTATTTTTAAACAACTTTAAAACCAAATGTGCTCAATGGCAAAAAACAACTAAAACAGATAAATATAGGTTCAATCATTTTAACTGGAGTTGCAATGTTACAAGGATAAGGCTACCACTATTCTATACTTTTCTAATTGTCGATGTTATGTTAGTCATTGTCTCAATACTTACAGTATTACCTACCATGTCTGTGGCAGTCAGCCCAAAACCTAACGTTGCAACAAACTAGCTAACCTTCCGCTTATTGAGGGACGTTTAAAAAAAACGAGAAATATGTAATATATTTACTGTATTACATCATAAAATTACCATGATATGTCATCAGATATTAAGGAAAAATGCTAAGTTGAAATACTTTCTCTGACAACAATGCTAAAGCCAGTATGTTCTCCTTTGAAATTTCCATTCCGGTCCGGAACATCTGATTTTGATTTGGCCTGTGTGTCCACTGCCCATTTTGACACCCCGTCCGGGTTGCCTGATATGAAACACAAACACAGCGTGCTGCAGCCATGGAGCAGCAACCTAACAAACTGGATCAACAGATATAGATCCTACCTGACCTAAAAAAAACGTGGCAACATTCTAAACAGTTGCATGACCAGAGACTTGGTAAAACGTGTAAATATTGGAGATGAAGATGATTTTTAGCAAATATTACTCAAACAGAAGTAAATAGTCATGAGAATTGTTCACAAGAAAGAAAAATATACATTATCACCAGCATTATCATGTAATATGACGAATACATTAAAATGAAAGA
Organism: Sander vitreus; assembly: GCF_031162955.1. Taxonomy (NCBI): domain Eukaryota; kingdom Metazoa; phylum Chordata; class Actinopteri; order Perciformes; family Percidae; genus Sander; species Sander vitreus. Next base: position 18,206,325 of record NC_135857.1, on the reverse strand, counting down.
CAGACCATGACAACAATAACATTGTTCTAAATGTCTTTCTCCATCCTATGCTTCATTTGTGGGTTGTTTCACTGATGACCTGTGCTGAACCAGAAATAAAATACAACTTACTGTAGGTACTGACTTTAACTCATATTTATGACATTGCAAGTTAGCACCCAGGCCCGCAAAGCTACCAAAGGCAGCGTAAGGGTAATGATTGACCTTGACAGAGACTGGATTGAGGATAGACATAAATAAATCATAGCCTGTGTTCCTTTTTTATTCTACTGAATTAACATGAGAGGTTTAAACTCAATTCCCTCCGCCTCTTCCCTTCCCTCCTTACTTAATATATTCATCTTTTATTCTGCAAAAGAGCAGCTTGCCTTTCTCTAACTCCATTAGTACATGAAATAATGTTGAATACAGTTCCACATGGACACATGTCAAGGATTTCATGTTAATCTTGTCTTATCAATAATTCTGAGTAATTGTATATAACCCTGGATCAACACTCACAGCAACAGCACCAGCTGCAGTTAATGTGATGAAAAGTGCACACCTTTAAAACTTATTTTTTCACAGTGTGTGACATTTTTCCTGCAGTTGATACATGGGACACATGCACACACACTTTTCCTCAAACAATATAACTGTTTTAAATGTCCCATAGCCAACATGCAAAACTAAATTAAATCATGAGGGTAAAAAGCAAGCCAAAAGGAACTTATTATACTCTTCAGGGATAGGGTAAAATACAGCAATTTTATGCGCAAGACCTAGCATAAACTGAAGAAAATAGTAACCCATTTGAAAAAAATGTCAATCAAGCAACCTTTATTCGGTTGTGTCAACGAATCATAGCACATATTGAAAAAATATTAAATAGAGAAGGAGGGAGAAAGAAAGGAAAAGAGGACAGAATTGAGGTAATGGAATGTGTGATGCAGAGAGAAGACCAGAGAGCGATAGGGAGAGATAGACAAGAGTAAAAAAATGTAGACAGTTGAAAACTAGTCTCACATTGACCTATCTCCACAGCATTGTGGCGTAACGTTTGGCTCTACCACAGATACATTCCAGGATACAAGAAAAAAATGCTCTGGGTTGTTTGCATTTCTTTAAACCAATCACAATCATCTTGGGCGGGGCTAAGCTCCGGTCCAGCGACGGTGGCTATGACAAATATCTCCTGAAGGAACTTGTTTTGGTGAAACACTCCGGGAAAAAAAACGCCACATATAATATTAACTGCAGTTAATTGTTCACACAATACAGTAACGTGAGCTTAAATTAGCTGGATACATATAAAAGTAATTTGCTCTTACTAGTGTATCGCTCTGTGTATTCTGTTGACAGCAATTCCCGCCAATAGGTCCCAAAACGTCCTAGTTAGATAGTAAATACCGTAAAAATATTATTTGTAAATCTTAACAATCATTGCCCGAAAGAACCAAGCAGGCCTTCCTTGTTGCATGATACAAATTTTCTTCCAAATTTTCAGCGTGTAGCTTGCTAGCTCGCAGTTTGTTGTTGTTTCCCCAAGGGAACGGAGTTTGAGAACGGCAACACAGAGAACGGAAGGCGAGGGACATCTGGTAGAACATCTGGAGGCAACTATCCTGGAAATGTACTGTCATAGATCCAGACTAGTAGAAAAACAACACACACACACACACACACACACACACACACACACACACACACACTACACTACACTACACTCAGAAGCATATTGTACATAAATAGAACAAAACATCACATGCCAAAGAATTAACTGGTAAATAAAAGGAATTAAAAAAACATGTTGATGGCATTTCTGGGAGCACATGGAATGACCACCCCAAGTAACACAAAGCTAATAGCACAATAATAACGTTTTTATAAAGTAAGTCATTTCTCAATAATTGTCTCTCTTTATGAAAATGAAAATCGATTTTCATAGTTAATCCATGCTTTTTAAATATCATTCATCCATCTGTCAATTCAGATCTCTTATACCAATATTATCCATCCATCCATCCATCCATCCATCCACCCATCCACCCATCCATCCATCCATATCTCCAACATCAAAGTATAAAAAATTCGGTCAATCACAACACAATCCATACAATCAATAATGTATTCTGTTATCATCATGAAACTGCACATGACACGGTCTGTAGTGCTGTAACCTTGACTATCAGGGTGCATTCTGAAATAGTCAATAATGTGGAAATACCAACACAAATATATTCAGAACCAGCAAAATGATTTAGATACATTTAGATACAGGCAGAAACAGACAAGGCACACAGACGCACAATCTTTCAATTGCAATATCACACTACTGTCTAAAGGCAAAGATTAAAGAAAACTGTCCTCAGCAGGAAGTGTTAATGGCAATACTGACTAATTCACTTACTTCTAAGTATACTAAGTATTTCACAGTTGGCTAATAATATGCCAAGTAAATCTTAATAACCTGGTCAAAATTGTATTCATCATTCATTCAGTGTTTTAATGTGGAGGCATCAGAAGAAGCTGTTACATTTTTCTACAGAAATATATTAGGCTTATAAGCTTCAGGGAAAATGAGCAGTGGCGCTACATCATACAACAAAGGCCATGTATTACAGTAATGTGTGAGGCAAGTGTTTAAACAATCATATAGTAACTATGTCAGGATCTGTGTGATTCAGCTTAGCAGGTGATTGTATGTGTGCTTCATGGTTATTAGGGACGCTACAATGTTAGGGAGAAAAAAAGTTATGAAAAGTAAAGATAAATAGCCCAATTAACAAGCAGGTGCTGATTTGTGACAAAAAAACTAGCTGCAGAAATGTTTGCACACACTCAGGCACAGACTCACATACAGTATGGAAAACATACAGAAATCACTCAGACAAGCAATACAGCTCATTTAAGTACATTTTGGAGACAGAGTTCTGCACCAAAAAGAGAATGTATGGCTGATAAGCATATGATGATGATACATTTAAATATGTAAAATAAAACAAACTAAATATAAAATGGCACAAAGCGATACAGTTATGGATGTAACAAAAGAGGAACTGCATGGACAGGCAAAGCAAACAAAAATACAGATCGCTGCTAACAATTAATGAAGCCACATATTCTCATATGTGTTACAGCAGTGCCATTATGGGGAAAGGAAGGAATGGGGGACAAAAACTAAAAGGGAAGTGTGGTAGATACTACAGAAGCAAACCATGAACATGTGAAAATACAGGAACGAAGGGAAGCCAGAATAGTAAATATAATGAATGCACAGATGAATAAAATAGCAACAATTTAAGCTAATTAAACTAGTTTCCGTGTGCTAGCAGCTGAGCGGTGTTCCAAAAAAAATAAAAAACTCACCTTGATAGGTTTCTCATCAGGAGTCAGCACTTCCTCGGAAAGTTCCATCATCTTCAGAGCCATGTGTGCAATTGGCTTTGCATGACTATCAACCTTCTTGTGCAGACCTCCTGCCACACAGTAGGCATCGCCTATTGTCTCGATCTGTATGAGAAATGGAGGAGGAGGGGCAGAAACTGAAATGAATAAGTGTGGCTGTGAGTATATGCTCATGTACTGTATATGCGCAGCCACCCAGCTAACTGCCGGGCTAACAGCCACATGACATCACCATCCAACATCAACCACCAGAGACCCGGTCTGCTTCGATGGGTGTGAAATGTTAATGGGTTGGTATGTAAAGATGCTTGGATTAATCCGGTGCTATTGTTAACAGCTGAAATTCATGACAAATTATCTGTGGCTTGTTTGTATTACCAATGAGATACCATTCTACTTGATCTTTTAGACAACAGTGCAGTGTTTTCCACATACAGTAAGCAATTCATTTTGGCAACTTACCCAAATATATTTGTCGCCACCGAAAAAGATTTTCTTGTATTTATTATTTTTTCCTTTAAACATCTTTGTTGAAATACAGTTGACAGGGCAAAAATATTGAAAATTCTGCCTGAATTTTGATATAGCTTTGCCTATCCTTATTTGTTGGCTATAACACTAAGGGAAGTTTAATTCTGAAAAGGTTATCTCTTAATGTATGATGGTAAAAGGTGAAATGAGCTCATTCAAAATCCTTAACAACTGCTGCATACACAGATAAGATAAGATTTAAGCCATGAAGTCAAGTCATTCCTAGTCTATGTTTGGGCTTACTATGCCAGACATTTGCAGTAATAGCAAGTCTTCCTAGAGTCAAATTCAAATTCAAATTAAGCATGTTAATAAAGCAAACAAGTAGTGCAACTTTCAGCGATGTATTGCCATATTTCCAGTTGAAGGAGTGAGTTAGGTGTCATGACAGTTGACACAGTCTTTATAAAGAAAAAGAAATGGATGGCACAAGAGGAGAAAGAGGAGGGGGAAAAAACTAGCAGACAAACTGCTCTCATTTAGGCCTGTCACCAGCTAAATCATTTTGACAGTAACCATGACAATGGCAACATATGCATACCTCAATCTCCTCCTGTTCCTGCTTTCTCTGTTACACATACACACTCACTCTTCAACTGCTATACGCATAGACCTTCTTACATAAACTCAGTCTCTCTGCCTTCCTCTCTGTATCTCTTCTTCCCTTTCTCCAGGCATCTGATACATGACTTTTCTGAGAGATAACAGAGGAAAAGCATGTTTTATGGGAAAGTGACATGTATATGTTGTTGTCACAGGGACTGAGCTAATTAGATAGAGAGGAAAGATTATGGCAATGGTTATGATGGAGAGAAGTAATGGTGGAAAGAGTTAAAAATAAAAAGAGATACTGATCTTCTGACAGAAGTAAGGATAAAAAGAGGGAAAGATGGCAGACTGCAATTGAGACTGTAACTAGGCCCAAAGCACCCTGTCAGATGGGTAATATTGACACATCTTTGTTAAGCTCCCACAGACTGGCCATTAATCAGTTACTTTTTCCACAACACAAGCACACCTATTCATGATAGCGCATACACATGTCGACACACACACACACACACACACACACACAAATATATTCAGTCCCCCAACAGGTATTATTACATCACATAAAGAATATCTTTCTGTCTACTGACCTTATAAACATCCAGAATGCCACACTGGTAGTCGAAGCGTGTGTAAAGCTCGTTCAGCATGGAGATGACTTGCATAGGTGTACACTGGGCACACACAGCAGTAAAACCCACAATGTCTGAGAACAGCATGGTCACATCATCAAATTTGCGAGCGGGCACTGGCTGACCCTGCCACAGTTTCTGTGCCACATCACCTGGAAATATGGAATAAAGGAGATCAACTGTTCTCCTCTTTTCTTCCTCCAGTGCCTGGTGAGTCCGCTCTAATGTGGCCTGGGAGAGGAGAGAAGGGAAGGAGATTAGGAGGTTTTGTTCAGTGTGCTTTGCTTTGATGAAGGCACTGATGACAACGATGACTAGATGTGGGAGTACTGCATTAAATTACTGCTGGTGCACGTAAATTAATTTGTGTATTAATTAGATTTTTTTTGGATTGTTTGAATCTGCATATGCGTAATTGTGTGTCTGTGGGCGAGCTTCTTAATGCCAAATCTGTCTGATGTAGTGCTATACCATTGTTCAAAGCGAGCAAGTCAACTAAGATATAGCTATTTATAACAGTGGCCTGGGGGAGTAGTTGCAGTGAGAGAGTGTTGCAGTGAGCAGATGCATAGGATTGGGTCAAGACCCAGTGACTTGCTCAAGGGTACTTTGAAAGAGAAAATTATAAGAGCAAGTCCCAGGAGCCACGTTCTTCCAGCCATGAATCAGTCAGTGAAGCCAATACATTGGATTTAACATGTTCCCTTCAGTGAGTTGTCTGGCAACTAACATGATGGAGGAGACAGAGGAAACATACTTTTAATGTGTGTGTATTTTAACTTGTCACTTGTAATCATGGTCACAGTTTGTCATTTTAATTGATTGCCAATGGTCAAGATGGCCTACCTAATAAGAGCCAGTCAGAGGGCAGGCTCCATAGAGAGTGTAGAGAAGGAAGAAATAAGAACGGCGTGCTGCTGATAGCGTAACCTTTTTTGTTGAGACCGAAATGGACAATTAATGATAAATGATAACCCTCATCCTTAAAGTATTTTGGTTTAGTTTCTTTCTGCTCTATTGTTAAACTTAAGTAACTTAACCAACGCCTAGCTCAATGCACGGTTGGCATAACAAGAATGGGATACGGGGCTGGCCCCCAACCACATGGCAAAAGCAGGTAGAGCTCACTGGGGTTCAAGTAAGGCCTGCATCCTTTCCTGTTGTTGGAAACCACATTTAGTGTATGGTGTGGCCTATTAGTAGATGGTAAGGCTTAGTGGCAATTAAAGCCCCTTAAACTTACAAGAAATAATTCTACCAGTACTAACTGACACAAGCTATAACACAAGCTAGTGCCTATGATCAGCTTACTGTAAATTTAAACAGCTTAAACATACAGCAGGTGGAATATGTTATGTTCACGTAATTGTCTTCCAAGAAGAAGCCACAAAGAAGCAAAACATCTGACTGGCTACTGATGAGCCTGATTTTTCTCTATGGCAAACTGGTCCAATAAACTTTCCTCAGTTTTCATTCACTGTAAATAGGAATATACCCACACCCAATAAACCATTGTACCTTAAGTTTGTCCATTCTCTTCTTCAGGCCATCCTGGGCTTTGGCCTGCTCCCCCACCAGGATAACATCCCGTGTGGCATCATGAATGGGGATATCTGACAGGTAAAGGCCCCTGCCCATCAGCTCCTCCAACTTATCAACACGTGGCGAACCCAGAAACATTAGGGAGCAGGACTCTGGCACATGGATCATCTGACCCTTTAACTCCATGACCTGGCAGGCAGAGCAATCAAATGGGAAAGAAAATGTGAATTAAGAAAGTAAGGCCTTTTGTTAAGTTTTAGTTTTTCATAGGTATTCACAAAGTTGAGGGGGGATGGAAGACAGATATAAGATGTAAGATTTAGACAGTATGTTCTTTATTAGTTTCTTGTATGGATGTCATGTCCACCTGATACTTGCTTTTCTCAAACCAATGTACTCCAACATAGAACATTAACAGACAAATAATGATTCGCTGTGTGATTCACAACTGCCTCTTCTATAATGTCTCTCTACATAAATGTCGATGTAAAAGGGTGATTCAAGAATGACACTTTTGCTTTTTGATGCTGACTGACAGAAACTTGACCCGTTGAATAAATATCTAATTAAATATGTATTTATTTTTCCACTCTCCAACTTCATTGCAGGTCTATGGAAACATCTTAAGGTCATATTGTGCCAACAACTTTAGCTTTGGAAATGCATTAACAAGCATAAAAATAATGAACATCATGAACAGAGCATCCCTTTCTATGCTTTCATGCCAACACATACATGTGTATGCAGGCACACGCACACACACGCACACACATACACACACACACACACACACACACACACACACACACACACACACACACATAATATTGTAGATACAACAGAGATTATAATAACAGCAACAGCAGACTACTGTGATTTAGTTGAAAGGGTCTAATGTATAATGCATGCTGGCCTATATGGTAAGAGCCCGTAAAACTGGTGACCTACCTAGTTATTAAGGAGACAATCTGGTAATCATCATAATGCCACTCGTTTGACCCACACACCCACAAGATTTGAGTAGTTATAAGATAAATCAAGAAGCAAGTTTGTCAGTTAAATATGACTATTTCTGTCGAAAGACGTGGTCATTTTGAATGAACACTAGCAAGGCTGCAGATCTACCAACACTTGCGGAATTATTGCCAACAGTGTTTGCAAAATATGAAGAAGAATTGGTTTCACTAGCTTCTTGACATTTTGCTCACAAGCAATTACACATGATGACAAATATGTGCAGGTTCTGCTGCATGTCCTTAACACAGGTGTGAGGAATACATACAAAACAGACTTCCTCTTATTTCTTGCAGATATACTGTAGAAGAGAGAGATCGAAACGGGCATGATTTCCCAAGGAGATGTCAAGGAAAGACATGCTGCCCTTTTAAATGACTCTTAGCTGTTACACAGTGTTAACTGCATCTAGAAGCCCTGTGGATAAGCCACGCTTCTCTTTCTTTCCTGGGCACGATTTCTCTTTCTCCTGCTATATATTCCTGCTAGTCCTTGCCCCTGCTCCTTCCTTCCTTTTCTTTATTTTCTCTTTCTCTCCATCTTCACCTGTCTTTTATTCTTGCCTTTACTCTCTGTCTCTTCAATTACTTCTCTCTCTCTCTTTCTCCATAGTGTCAGATAGATTATTCCGCCAGTGAGCACACTGCAGCCCTGTTTTATTTATAGCACAAGGCTCTCCTAGGTCTGCATAATGCATGCAGTCTACATCCACACACACATACACACACACAGAGACACACATAGTGCTTCTGATTGTCTGTTTCTCAAAAATACTGACATACATACATATAAACACACATGCAAAAATATATGCACATATGCAGCCTACAACCCACAGGGTCCATGTACCAGACACACCCATCCCTTGAACACAACTTGGTGTGATCTAGTTAGTATGAACTACTGATTGACTGACTCAGAACACACACACACACACACACACACACACACAACTTTGCCTACCATATGCCTAACATCTGCACACGCTGCCACACCAATACAGCAGCATTCATGGTGTCATGGGAGTTAAAGAAACAGTCAGGTGAGTACACCAACTCAAAAGCTCAAATTACAAATGGATCTCCCACATAAAAAAAAAAATAATATTTGATATATTTTGAAGAGTTTTGGTCATACTTTCTGAAAGCAATTAACCCAAGGTAATTCCTGAGCATTGGGAATACAGCAACATTGTTACAATAGTAAAACAGGGCAATAATTTCACCTTTTCACCACTTCCAGATATCTCAGCAATTATTTTGATGAGTATAATGTTATTACTAATGATAAGAATGACAGTGAAGACTGCAAAAATAACATTCCTGTTGTCCTTTAAATCAATATGAATTACAAAGGAGAAAATTACGTGGAAAAAAAAGATTGGTAGGGTAATAATTTGTTACAAGCCAGTTTGCTACAAGCAATATGACCAGCAATGCAGATTGTGCAACTGGGCCTTGCAACTTACCATATGAGAAATGGCTAGGTGCACTTTTACTTCACAAGCACCAGCTAGAACAATGCCTATTTAGGTAAACCTTAAAAATCCCCCAAGTTCAAGCTAAGTCACTATGAAGTCTAGACTAAGTCAGTGTCCTGTGCACACTAATACCGTAAATGTTGGTTGCCCTGCATCGCAGCATCAGGACAAGCAACTCCATCACGCCATCCTCCAGGACTTCAAGATTGCCATTAATGTTCACAGTTTTTTTTTTTTTACTGTTGTGCTATTTTGTTTTTCTGTAACTGTTTCATTGTTTTGTCCTGTTACACAATGAAGGTTGAAATTTCCGTCTAACAACTGTTGTTGCTTTTTCAATCATGTCCAGTAGGTATAATTATACCAGGGTCTCACCACCTTACTCTCAGTGTCTGTCTATATTTCTCTATCACTCTCATTTTCTGTCTTACTCTGCTGTAAACTCTCACATACACTGATGCACAGATCCAAACATACATGAACACACACACACACACACACACACACACACACACACACATCCCTGGAGGCACTTGTGTTGGCCTAGTTGTGCGTCTCTGTTTAACTCAGCACTCTCCTCTCCTTCTGCCTGCATCTCTGTCATCACAGAACAGAGATAGAGGAGGTGAGTGAACGAAGGAGAAAGGAAGGGCAAAATGAACATAGTGGTTAGCAGGACCAGACAGAATGTGCGGATGCAAAATTCCGCAGATTTTTCTGCAGATTTTAAACAAAACTCATAATGTTAACACATCTCCACCCCAAGCAGAAAAACAGTCCCCTAAATTCAGTTTCATTCTGGATCACCGCTGAAAACTGTAAAACAAAACTGGTGGTTAGGAAAAAAAGCAACACAGAAAGAGGGGGAAGGTGAGGATAGATGGGAGACAGAGAAAATAAGGTGGGAAGGCTAAACGAAAAAGAAAAAACTATGAGGAATAATAGCAGCTATTTTTAGCTGGAAGGATAGAAGGAAAGAAAAACAGAAAAGAAAGATGAAGCAAGAGTACAACAAGAAGGCACAATTGAACTTTAGGGAGGCAGAAAGCAGAGAAGGCATGTAAAATGTATTATTATTATTAAAGCAGATAAAACCCATGAAAAACGGTAAGAAAAGGCCAGTATGTTGTGTCCTAGTCAGTATGTAGTAGTGATTCTTCTTTGTAGCAGGTTGTTACACATTTACACTGAGCCCTTGTCCACTACATTGTCGCCACATGGAGATAACATTTTTTTCAAGGTAGTTCTGCGCCAGTAACTCGGATTTTACGGAGCTGAAACCATGAAAAAACCTTATAATATTAATGTTTTGGGTAGCCTGGTTAAAATCATCAGCAAATGGATGAACTAGTAATCTACTCTGGGGTTTTTTTCCTTTAAAAGATAAATTTTAAGTGGAATTATCTCTCCCCTTTGACATAATTTTACAAAGTGTGACTAACTTTTTCCTGTGCATAACCACGAGATGCACATATAAGCAAATGCACATTTAAGATCAACTATAGTCAAACACATATATGTGTAGTATAGAGTAGGTATCCACTTAAACAAGACCAATACAAGGCATATCATTGAAAATCTCCAAAGACACACAATAAGGTGCTGAAGCGATCAGCATTTAGCTATTTCAATAATTAACATTAGCAGGCAACATACTTTTCCAACCTAGGCTAACGATTTTTTTAATTGTCAACTTTTTTTTCCTTTTTGAAATTATGATCTTTTCCATTTTCCTTTTTTTATACAGATTGTTCTGTGAAGAACAGCTTGTTCTTACATGCTTTCATGGCAAGTATTTTTTCACCTAAAATTGAGAACCAGTAAAAATATTATTCAGATCAAACCGAACTATTATTGATTGCTGTCCCAAAGCTTTTTGACTTGCCATTGAGAATTTCCTTTCTGCCACCTGACTCCTAGTCACTCTGTGTGCATATTTGTGTATATTGTGTTCATGGATGATGGAGGTTTGTATTATACTGCACAAGTTTATGTAAATGCTGTTATGCCTTATAATCGCAAAGGCCTGAGCAGCACACACTGTGATGTTCACATTCTACATTCTAAATGTCATCTAAATGTACGGATTCAGATTGCTATCACCATAGGCAACAAAGAGCTGAAGGTAGTTGAAAAGAAGAGAAGGAAGGGGAAAGGAGAAAAAAACAGCTGAAAGGGCAAGAGGTGGAAATAGAGGTCGAAAGAGAATGGGAGAGGGAGACAGGCGAGAGACACAAGGAGAACGAGCAGACTGGATTTGAGGTACGAGAGAGAAAGATGGAAAGAAGGATATAGCAGGTGGTGGAATGGACAGCTAATGGATTGTCCTTTGTGAGCAGACTCTGGCATGTCAACACACTTATTTGCATGAACAAGCACTGAGCAGCAAAGAGTAAATGAGTCAGCCTCTCTCATCCCACTCTCTCTATCTCTATCTCTCTCTCTCTCACACACACACACACACACACACACACACACACACACACACACACGCGCATACACGTGCACATCCCACTCTCTCTATCTCTCTCTCTCTCTCTCTCACACACACACACACACACACACACACACACACACACACACACACAATGCTCTTATCTTGTCAGACACTGGCTATATTGTGCTGTACTACATCCCACTCTCACAGTCAAACAAACGCACACACTAACACACAGCTAGAAAAACACTACGTTACAAAAACAACAACACACATTTGCACGGGATGTGCTTGTACCTTGCTGTTTTAGATGAAAGTCAGTTGATGCTTTAAAATGAAGATGTCTTATTAAAAACAAATGTACTTACTATTGTGAAATAAGCAGGTATCCTATTGCAGTATCTATGCAAGTAATGGAAATCAAATAAAAACTGACAATGTTTAAATGCAACTGGGCACATTTAAATGAAACCCTTTAGTCAGAATACCGTGACATAATCTGTCTGCACCAAAAACAGACCCTTTTAAAAATCCAGTTAATGTGAGAAAATCCAGTCCACTTTATGTGAAACAGAAATAGCATCAAACAGCTTTGATGCATATATTTCTTTCACACACATGAAAAGTGGTCATGTAGTTTGCACAGCCCAGTACTTACTAAGCAGTACAGTAACAGTAATGGGAACAATGCTAGCCACAGGACAGGTGCTACAGGATGCACATTCAGAGTGTCGCTGCAAAGCTGACTGTGCTCTAGCAGGCACGGTAGTGCGGCGCTCTAGCCAAGTGGGACTGCAGCAGCATGGGCTTGTAACCACCAAACACACACTTTCTTTGCTTTACGCTGTTCAGCGGGCTGTTGGAAAGCTCAAGGGAATTTAAAGGTCGCTGGAAATGCTCATCGCTGTGCTTGTGTTTTCAAAGAAAAAAGCTTGATGCTAAGCAAAGCTAAGAGACTTATGTACATGAGTCAATACTATTCATACTGCTTCTTATCAACATGTAATGTTAATAAAGGTCCTCCAGAAATAAGTCTCCAGTCTCCAGTCTCCAAAAATCTAAGTTAGACGAGTAGCATCTTAAATATCCTAAACATATATTGTGGCATAACTCTTGAGCCAATTGTTGGAATAATTTGGGAAATGCCAAAATGGAGAAATGACAGAGTTATTAGGCTACTGATAATGGATGGTGCACGGACTATCCATTCCTGATTTGTGATTACTGTAATCAAAGTCCCTCCGATAACTTGTAGCCTACTGGCTTAATGATGAAAACCCCAAAACTCAAACACAAACCACCTCAACATCTTATAATGAGGGATTCTTTAGCAACCAATGCTCTTAACTATCTAACAGACCATGCAGAGTTATGTCCATTAGTAGTGGACATCTCACAGGGACAGTGCACACTGATCGTCTTTGTAAATGCAATGTTGTTGTTTCAGTTGTCTCCGACATTCACAACATTGACCAATGTTGAACTAGGCATAACTCAAGAGGACTTTTGTGACATAGTAGAAAGGAATTTCATTGTTTTTTTTCTCCGCATGATCACTTTAAATCCAACTGAAGTGGTAAATCTGAGAGAGTAGATTAAAAAAAGAAAAGTGCATTCTACAGACATTCTATTCTTTATCTTTGTTTCCACAATCAAACAAAAATATCTTTGTCATGTTTATTACTTATCTCATTGTCTCTATGGCTCTTTTTCCTCGTTTTTATTTTCATTCACCCAGTTTTGTAAATGTATTAAAAGTAGACCGAGACAAAGAGGGCAGTCATTTTCAAAGCACTCTCCCCTGAACAAACAAACCATCGCGGCAGTGATTTATCTAGAAACAGATCAAAGGTGGTGCTAATGTCAAGATTGTCTTTGTACTCAGACACGCAGGTGCAGATATGCACAAACAAACCTCATTCAGCAACCCCTACAATAGCAGTTTTTGTAAATATCTGAAATTGCATTTTTACTAGCCATAATACGAATTGTTGATATCCGTAATGACATTTTTACTAGTCAGAATGTATTTTGGATGGTCAAAATTACAATATAGATATCTGGAATGTTTGTTTCATTTTGGATATCTGACATTAGAGTTTTGACTAACAATTGTATTGTAGATATCTGTAATGGGAGTTCTTCCTAGTAATAATTATATTGCAGATATCTGGAATGTTCATTCTGGATAGGAAGAATGACATTGTGGATATCTGAAATTGAAAGGCCCATACACATAAATGGGAAATGTGACGTAATTTGTACTAGTAAGAATGACGTTGTGGATATCTGAAATGACAATTGTAGATAGGAAGAATGTCAATGTGCATATCTAAATTGTTCTCTTTGACTAGGAAGAGTTGAATTACGGATATCTGCAATGCATATCCAGTCTAGCTATGAAATGTTAAAATGGCTTGCCATAGGAGCATTTTTTAAATAACAAGTATGACATTGCAAACATCTTGGTGGTTCCTTGAGCAAATACTCCTTTGCCTTCACAAATCTTTTTTGTCCTCAATCTCCACTTTTTAACTAGCCTATTACATTGGGTACAGATGTCATAGCAAAGAGCAGGGTTTGTGTATGAATATTTAAAACATGCCATTTTGTCGACAACTGCTAAAAATCAGCTGTAGCTTAGACAACTGCTGGTTTAGCTCTACACATACTGTTTACTTAGACTTAGAGGACCATAAAAAAGCACTGACTCATCCTAACCAGAATTTTGACATGACCCAAAGAGTCTGGGAGGTTTTGGATGTTTACAGCATTGGCATCACTACTGTGTAGGCAGGTGTTGTGATTCATGGATTCTCTGTCTTATTCTTCCTGTTATTTTTAAGTAAAAAGAAAATCAAAGTAAATCTACATCCACAGCTTAGCCCAAACCAAAAGTGCCCACACTTCACCATCCACCATCAAGCAGATAAGAATAAATCTGTGATTCTGGGTTGTGTTATGTTATCAGATCAGTTTTGTATCTTTTTGAGTGGATAGGGAAAATACTGACAAGTGACATGATGGGGGCGTGTTTTGTGCTGATATAACCCAGATTCACTGGTGTGTCGGGGAATGCCATTTGGAGAAGACTGCTTCCGGCTGGAGGCAGTCGAAAAGGAGTCTCAAGCGAACGGCTGCAGACACTGAAAAACATTCTTGTTTCCCACAACCCAAACTTTTGTAAATAAACCTTTTAAAAACCTGAACTACAACAACAAGGAAGAGCGGGGCTGGCCCGGCAAGGGCGCCGATGGAGCGCAGCCGACGCACCGGAGTGGTCCCCGAGGCAACAGCCATCTTCCGACCACAAACCATGCAGTCTGAGGTGAGTCAGTAACACAGCACAAACCTATCTAGAAGTAGTAAAGATATACACTCATCCAGACCAGTTAAGTTTCATTCTCACATTAAATGCAACACTTAGGGAAAGCGAGACAGGGGGATTAATGGTACCAACTAGGTTAACCTTTAGTAGCTGTGTTTAGTTATTCAACGAGCGCAGGTTAGCTTAGCCTTTGTAACGGTTTGTTCAAACAACTCAGCACTTAAGCATGCCATGATGAAACTACGTTTGCATGCATTTACTCTAAACTAAACTCTGATACATTATGCTAAAACATGCTGTGCGTTGGAAAAACAACATAAAATCTAGTCTAGTCAGTGTAACAACAAGCTAATGTGTGTGTCAAAACCTGCTCCTCTTCTGTTTGGAGACTGTGGTGTAAGGAAACATGACGAACCAGATGATACACTGGTTAGAGGAGAGCTTTTGACAGTTCAACCTGTGTCCTTTCCCCTGTGTGCTGACCACAGTGCTCACACCAAGCGGAGAGACAGAGGGAGATGCGATTTGACCTTTTCAGTACGTCTTCGGATGTCTCTTGCACAGTCCACGTCCCTGGGCGATGAGAGGAAAGAACTCTAACTGAAAATCCACTACAGGCCACGCAAATACACACATACATACACACAGACACACTGCAGCACAAGGAAGTGCTCTTTTGTGGCCTCTTTACCTTGGCCTGTGGCCCTCTCTCGCTGCCCTTTCTAGTGAAAATGTCAGCCCATCCTTCTCTTTCTCTCTCCTTTTGTTCAGCTTCTCTACCCAGGTGAAAATTTAAGAAAACAACGTCCGCCCACCCTGCTCCACAAAGACATACTGCAACACAAATCTTTCAAATAGTTGATGGTGTTTGGAGCTTGGAGGCAGTGTCTAACTTAACTTCAGCAGTGATTACCGGTGACATACACAAAAGGGAATAGAAAAGGCAGCTGCATGCCTCAGCTTCACTATGCATTCACAGACACTAAAATTTAAACTGCATTTCCTCTGATCCCCGAACAACCTACAGAAACTGAGATACTGTCCCATCATAATCTGTAAAAGTTTATTAGCAGTTACAGTAGAATACATATTTGTTAGTGACCCGATCTGTGCGACCAGTAACACACCAGAGTAAGGTCTGTCTTATCAGGGAGCTCTAATTGTGGAGATAGGAGAAAGGGGGAAGACTCAGGAAAGAGAAAGTATTCTTGTGCAACTATAAACCCATTTTAAATTAATTTACTGTCTGAATGCATAAGATGGAGAAAATGAAAATGGGAATATGTGAGAGGCAAAACAAGAAAGCATTGTGAGAAAAAAATAGAAGTTGGTAAGCAGCAGAGAAGGGGAGATAATGATAATGAATTCATGAGAGACAATGACAGAGAGTAGTCAGCTAGAGAGGAGACGTATTGTACTGGTCTAGGGCTGAAACGATTCCTCGAATAATTCGATTACAAAACAAGCTTTGTTAAATCAATGTTACCAACTGTACTGTACTGCTGACGGACGGTGTTTCCACACGGATCATTATTATTGTCGCACACCAGACGCTGCTCAGTCTGCTTGCGACACATGCCAGAGCGTAAATAGTGCGTGGCTAAGAGAAGAGACAGGCTGGAGAAAACGACAGAAAGTGTCCAAAGTTTGGAATCAGTTCAAACGTGATTAAAACGAGAACTCTGGACAGTGTGTCTACTGAAAAACAGAACTAGCTTAGCACAATAATAGCACATCAATGCTTCAGCATCTCAACAGAAAACATTTCTCATCCATTCCACGAAGCGGACCCGACAAAAGTAAATCACGGAGTTGTATGGACGATGAAACTACACCAAACACAAGAACTACCAAAATCAAAGACAAGAAAATATGTAGCAGTGACCACAATTTGATCTAAAGAGCCAACTTGTTGACCATCCCGTCGGAGAAACAGCTGATTGTTGTGCACCACTCTCTCTCACTCTCTCTCTTCACGGAGAAACAGCTGATCAACGATCTACCAGCATAAGTGTAACAGAGCTCAATCTATTTTAATTTATATATTTGATTACAGTGCTACGTAGCATTGTAATCAAATATATAAATTAAAATAGATTAAGTATAATTAATATTTACATATACATATATTTACATAGAGGCCTATATACAGATCAGTCTCAGGATGAAACTTGTAGTTCTGAAAGTTAAGTTCCACAACTTAAGGTAATGTTTGTTGTCACACGCGGCCACAACGGAGAAATGAAATGCCACACGCCGGCGACTACAACGGGACGGACCGCCACACGGGGACGCGATCCCCGGGCACAGGGACACGATCCGCGGTCTCTGTGGCACACAACAACGGGGACATGAAACGCCACAACAACGGGACGGTTGAGGTTAGGAAAAGAAAAACTGGGAAAGGAACCATAACACGCAGGACACGCCGACGACAACGGGACGGTTGTGGTTAGGACGAGAATAACGCGGAAAGGAACTGCAACACGCCGGACGCGATCCCCGGTCTCCGGGGTGAATGAAACGCCACAACAACGGGACGGTTGAGGTTAGGAAAAGAAAAACTGGGAAAGGAACCATAACACGCAGGACACGCCGACGACAACGGGACGGTTGTGGTTAGGACGAGAATAACGCGGAAAGGAACTGCAACACGCCGTGAAAGTCCTGTATTGTTTGACCCATCCACCACCCCAACCAACCTCCCTACGCGGATTTTCTGCTTTTCATACTACTCCATACCGTTGTCGTGTTGTGATCACAAAATATGCTTCCCATTTAAATACATTACATTAAAATTCGTAATCACCACACATAAAAAACGGCATAATCGTGTCCTGTTCACGAATCAATAGATTCAATTACGTAAACATTTCACGAACTGCCATGAGACTGGGCTGAAATACAATATTTTTGACAAGATGTATTGTATTGCCCTCTGTAATCCTGAACATAAGACATTTTTTATGGCATTGACATGACATGGCATAAATTCAAATGAAGCTGCAGAACACCCCAATCATCTTACATCTTGTAGCATAATTTGCTAAATTGTATCAGGGTTGTTTAGAAATGTATTTTAACAGGTTTGTGTGCCGGGTGAGTGTGCTAGCTGTTTGTGGGCTCTATTTATGTTCCAGGGCACCAACTTGGTACCAGAATTCGGAAAACGTGCCGGTACTCATTTTTCCACAGTACCGTAGGTACCGGGGGATGCAATCCTTCCGTTAAAAAATGTTCTAGACTGCCTCAAAATGCTGAAGAAGAACACCGACCAGCACGGGAAAAACAGCGAATAGCCCCTCATCTCCCTGTACGGCTTGACCGCATTCAGCTTCTGGCTTTACCGTACATCTACGGCGGCGGCTTTCACGACTTCACCTGGAACTCCCAAACCGCAAGTGAGTCTATTTCTCTCTGCCATTGTCTATCACAACCTAACGTGTGCTCTGATAGCGCTTGTTTTAACAGACCTCTATAACATCAGTTAACTTTAACTAGCCCGGTTCTTTGTAAAAAAAAAACAACGGCAGAGAGAAACAGACGTAACTACTGTAAACATGCTTGCTGTCTGGGAGTTCCGGGTGAACTCATGAAAGACGGTACCGTACACTGGCTGTGTGGCGATGGCGGGCTTCAAAGCAACGGGCTGTGGGGTCCAGAAGACTGACGTTTTCGTTTTTGTAAATCACGCTCTCCTTGCCCCCTCCACTCCACACCATAACAGAAAGTTGAAACTAAAAGAAAACACTGAATGAAGAGTGACATGACGCTGCCATTCCCCCCACCCCCATGTTTAAATAAAGGAATTAGTGTTTAAGTATTATTATTATTTTCTTCCTTCTTTTTTTTTTTACACACACCGTGGTATCGACTGTAGTATTGAGTATTGTGTACTTTTGTTGGTATCGGTACGAATACTAGATGTTTGGTATCGTGACATCCCTAACACACACACACACACACACACACACACACACACACACACACACACACACACCACTGTGGCTACACTGATCCACTTCCTCTGTCAGTTCTATTTAGCATCAGGTTGTTTGGTGCTGACACTGGCAGCCTGCAGAGACCATCCAATCAATAAAGAACTGCATCTAGCATAGAACTGAGATTGATTAATTGATTCTGGCAAATTGGAACCAATTCAAACCTCATCCGTGCCATGCAGAAACATTGCAGGCTTGCGGGTGTGGTGCAACATGAGGTGGGATGGCATTCTGTATAGACGGAGTGCCATCAACCATCTGATTTCTTTTCACTTCTTTTCTTTTAAGATGGTAGAGCCAAACTAAAATATAAGGCAACAACAGTTCTACCGTCCCTACGACTAAGAACTAGAGCAAATCATTGATATTTTCAACTTTACCAAACTGAGAGACTCTGTCTTTACATACATCCTCCTGGGGAGAACACTCTGGAAACCTGTGTGTTGGGATCCAATGGAAACATATTTAACAAACTGGAAATTGAATCAATTGTGGCCCTCTTGCATTCCACCTATTTCAAACACTGGAAACTCTCATTTGATAACATGACAGCACAGAGATCGTGATTTTTGTACTAATTTCCCAGTACAGAAAGTTTTGTACTTGACCGGGACT
The DNA here is from genome assembly GCF_031162955.1 of Sander vitreus. NCBI lineage: Eukaryota > Metazoa > Chordata > Actinopteri > Perciformes > Percidae > Sander > Sander vitreus. The sequence continues at coordinate 18,186,809 of NC_135857.1, read as the reverse complement.
TAGAGTGAGGACATCACATATAAACAAGAGTGCAGTTATAAACCATAAAATGAGTGGATTTTATCATGAAGCTTATTGTAGCACTGTAAATGACATTTTTATGACTCAGATGGTATGGATGGTGATACATTATCTTTTTATTACTACCAACAATTCCATGAAAAGACACCCAACATTCAACGGTCCTACCAAGTATCTATGCCTGTAGACTTTTACTGTCCAAAAATAATAAAACACATAAATGAGCATCATATTACATAATTTGGTGATATACTTAATTACAATGAACATAGCCAGTGTAAACACTGAACAGTGTAAACACTGAACCATCTGCCTGACATGGAGCTACTCTCCAGTAATCAAAAATGGAATTTCTGGAGTTCCAGTATTGTCTGTGGCGACACAGACGATACATGTTTCTAGAATAAATGTATTGCTGGTTTTGGTCTCTTCAGGGGATTTGTTGATACATAGAAAAGATAGCATACCAGCAGCCTGATCATTTAAAATTTGAAACTGGATTTCAGTTTACCAAGCAGTTACTAAAACTGAAATAATTCTCTATAAAATGTGGTAAAAAGTAGGATTTGAGCAGTGTATTCTGTTATGTATGATATCTTTACCTTCTCCTTGGTGCCAGATTGTGAGATATCAGGCCTGGTACGGATGGTAAATGGGGATGCAAGCCTCATCAGTATGCCCTGGAACGAGGGCTCCATCTTGGGTGAGACAATTTCAAAACAGTCCTTGAATGAGAGGCTCCGATGAGGCTCAATGCGAGCCTGTCTCCTCAATCCTTCTCCAAGCTGCAGTAGCTCCATGCGAGGCCCCAGGACAAGGTGAAATGGAAAGGCACGGCAAAACGTGGCCAGGCCAATGCACAGATCACTGGGGTTAGTGGAGAGTGAGAGCAGGGGGCGTTTAGTGCTCACAGAGGCAGCATTTGGGAGGGAGGAGAGGGAAGAAGGGCATATCTCCTGGATTTGGAAGGACAAGCAAACTGTGGGAACAGAGGTTGGGAAAGGAGAGGGAGGAGACGGGGACGAGGAGGGTGAGACAGTGGGGGACACAGTCGGGGTGGGGGTTGTAGAGTCACTATCTGTGTGTTTGGTGTCTTTATTGGGCAATAAGGGAGTTAGTGGTGGTACTTCTTCCACCTCAACTTCTAAATGAAAGATCCGCCTGGCAACAGCTCTGATCAACCCTGGCATGACTAATCCAACAACAGGGGCAGGGTTGAAACAGTGAAGAAGCAACACCTTCCCTCTTCCATCTTCTTGCTCTCCATCTTTGTCCAATTTTCTTCTCCCTTTCTCCTCCTCGTAGAGATCCTTGCACTGGAAAGAGGGGCTCTCAGATGAGGCACGGCGCCCCGTGGAAGTGCGAATGTGTTCTAAAATGGCATCAAAGCCATTGAAGAAGTCCTGGAGGTTGCCGCCTACAGCTCGAAGCACTCGTTCATTTTCTTCAAAGCAGAGGCCAAAGAACTCCTCTCCGAAATGCTCCCGCAGCTCACAGAAAGGTACTCCTGAGAGAGAGAGGATACAAAACACCAATGTCAGCGATGCAGAATAGCACTCTATTGAGAATACACACAAATTATCAACGTCATGGACTCAATCAAATACCACACAAAAAAACCTACATATAAATATTAGGGTAGATTGAGAAGACATGTCATTAAGGATTAATTAGACTTGCATCTTGGTTCACCGTAGTTCAGTATTATTTCTAAATGCAGAAACATGCACCTGAACACTGCATAATTGTACAATGTATAATCATTTTCTGTTACAGCTGTCTTTTACACAAAACCTGTTAACTTGTTAAAACATGTTAACTCTGCTCCATGATGTTTTTTTTTTTTTTTTAAGATCAATTTTTTATTGGTTTTATATTTTTAAACATACAGAACAGACAAAAACAATTGAACAAGAACAACAACCCTCTCCCACCCCCCACCCTCTGCGGTCTCAAGGAAAACAAAAACAAAAACAGAAATCACACCTTGCCTAGTCACTCTCCTCTAATTCTTGTGATGCTGTGGTCATTAGGACTGATACTTGTGCTGCTGTGTTTTTCCATAGGTCTATAGTTGATGATTTGGCTTTGTTAATCCTTGCTGTAGAGAGCTCAAGCATAACTATGTCTAGAAAATACGCCAACTACTGTTTTATACAAAGCGACTGGGGGGGGGGGGGCTAGCGCTGAGCTATCATTTTCTTGGTCACGGTTGATCCGGCTAGCCAAATTTTCTACTGTCTCCCAAGCAGGTGTAATTTAGAGTCATCATTAAGTAACAAAACAATCAGGTCAGTAGGAAATCAACATCCTATCAAATCAGACATTATTGATGTTGTTTTTTTCCAAAACTCATGCACCTGTTCACACTCCCAGACCATATGTAGGAAAGTTCCAGTTTGTTCAGGTTGGCAGAACGTGCAATAGGGAGTAGGAATGACTTTAGAGACAGATCTCTTCTGAGGAGTCCAATATGTCCTATGGCATATGTTGAAGTGGATCTGCTGGTGATTTGGGTTCCTGAAACAGTGGGAAATGTCCCAAACTGTCTCCCAATTAATTACGTTCCCCTCCGGGCTCAGCTCTCGCTCCCATTTCTTTACTATTGGGAGTTCTCCTACGGATACTTGCATCAGTTTAGCATAAATCCTGGACACTAATCCTCCCACAGGAGAATCAACAAGCCATTTAACGATTGGGTGAATCTCAAGACTGTTCCCCCATGGCACTCCATAACATTTTAGGGCTCATCTTAAGCGAAGATAAAGGAAGAAGGATGTCCTAGGGACCTCAAAGCTAGCTCTCAGTTCTTCAAAACTTAACATACCTTCATCATTGAATTGCTGGTCTAGAGTATAAATACCTCTGTCACTCCACTGGTTATAAACAAATGGTCTGTTACCAGACATTAAGTGTATGTTGTGCCAAATTGGGGTGTTCAAATGCCACTTATTGGTGTAGTGTAGTTGCTCCTCCACCTGTTTAAAGTTGATCAATGTGTTGGTGATAATAGGGCCATAGGCTAGCATACACTTTTTTGGACACACACCTGTAAAGGCAAGGTCTTGTAGTCTTAGACTTCCAGTGAGGTTTTGCTCTATTTCTCTCCATGGGACTGTAGATGAGGGGTCCATCCACACTCTGAGAGCCCGTAGCTGAAGGCTCTGTGATATACTTTAAGGTTGGGGAGGGCCAGGCCTCCCGTGTTTGTGGTACGTTGCAGGGTAGAGTATTTTAGCCTAGGTTGTTTATTATTCCAAATATACTGCTGAATTACGTTATCAAGTTTCTTCCAGAAATGTCTTGGTGGGGGTAAGGGGATCATTGTACTAGAAATTCACACGAGGAACTATGTTCATTTTAACAACAGCAATCCTGGACCGTAGCGATTCCGACAGCGCAGACCAGTTGGCCAGATCCCTTTGAACACTACTTAGTATAGTTTCATAGTTGTCCTGGACAACTCGCTGTAGCGATGCGTGAATGGTGATGCCCAAATATGTAATTTTGCTTTGGGTTGGTATTGTATCACTAATAGCTGATGTCACCTGTCTGTTGTTCAACAGAAGATTAGATTTATTCCAATTGATTTTATAGCCAGAGATTGAGCCAAATTCGTTAAAGATCTTAAGAATATTTGGAACAGAGTCCTCAAGGTCAGATATGTACAGCAAAATATCATCTGCAAATAACGATGTTGAGTTGTTATTGGATTTAATCTGGACATTACATGTTTTAATTTGCCTTATGGCCTGGGCTTCAAGAGAGATCGCAAATAGCATGGGAGATAGCGGGCATTCCTGTCTCGAGCCCCGCGCGATGGGGAATGGCTGTGAATGCAGGCCATTGGTTGAGACTATGGCCGTGGGATTCACATATAAAGTACGTACCATGTCAATGAATTTGGCTCCCAAACCAAGCCTCTCAATTAGTTGCCACAAGTAGTTCCACTCTAGGCGGTCAAAAGCCTTTTCCGCATCCAGTGATAAAACTGCTGTCGTTGTTGGAAGGCTTTTGGCTTCTTCTATTACATGGAGTAATTTACGTATATTGTCTGCAGCTTGACGCTTTGGTATAAACTCTGATTGGTCAGGGTGGACTAGATTCTCAATGAAGCGTTCTAGGCGTAGTGCAAAGACTTTGGAATAAAGCTTAATAACAGTCCCAATGAGGCTGATGGGCCTGTAGTTCGAGCACTCCGTAGGATCTTTGCCCTTTTTGTGTATTACCGAAATTAGTGCAGTGTTGGTTTGTTGATGAACGGCGCCCCTCTCTATGGCCAAGGTTAAAATTTGTAAAATGATAGGTCCTAGTGTGTCAAAGTACTGTAGTAAAAGTTCTGATGGAATTCCATCCAACCCCTGTGTTTTCCCATTCTTAGCTGTTTTTAACTGGTTGACCCAGTTCTTCTGCCTCCTCTGGGTCGAGAAGAGGCAGGTTTAGCTCTTTCAGGAACTTGTCGGATCTAGATTGCAGGAGGATTCAGACAACTTTGAATAAAAGGATGGGAAAGTGGCAGTGATATCTTTAGGATTCGTTGAGATACCTCGGTCCATGCGGATGCTGTTGATAGCAGCTCTGGATTCGCTTTGTTTTAATTTCAGAGCTAGCAATTGGCTTGGTTTACAACCATTAAAATAGTAATTTTGCCTCACTCTGTGCATTATGAATTCAGCTCTCCTTTTTAGCAAATCATTTAGCTCTGCTCGATTTGTGACTAAAAGAGTATGTGTAAATTTAGAAAAGCACGTCTTTAGAGACTGCTCTAATGATTTACAACGTTCTTCCAACTCCGCAATCCTTGCCTCTCTCTTTTTCTTCAAATTTGCCGCAACGGAAGATGTGAAATCTCTAATAAATCATTTAGTGGCTTGCCAGATGTACGCCAGGTCCGAAACTGAGTCAGTATTGACTGATATAAACTCCGCCAGTTTGGCTCTAAACTCAGTAATAAAAT